>NW_027597527.1:0-76631 GCF_964194155.1 Cetorhinus maximus | reverse complement strand
GGGAGGCCAGGGAGTGGGTTCCACACGTGTCAGTTATCACCTCTCAAATGGGTCCAGTAGCTGTCCCTGCTGGGGGCGGGGGGGCGGCGGGGGGTTCCTGACTCTCTCAATCCTCCCCTCAGGGGCTCCTGTCCCTCGCAATCCTCCCCTCAGGGGCTCCTGTCCCTCGCAATCCTCCCCTCAGGGGCTCCTGTCCCTCGCAATCCTCCCTCAGGGGCTCCTGTCCCCCTCAATCCTCCCCTCCCCGGGGCTCCTGTCCCTCTCGATCCTCCCCTCCCCGGGGGCGCCTGTCCCTCTCGATCCTCCCCTCCCCGGGGGCGCCTGTCCCTCTCGATCCTCCCCTCCCCGGGGGCTCCTCTCCCTCTCGATCCTCCCCTCCCCGGGGGCTCCTCTCCCTCTCGATCCTCCCCTCTTCAGGACTCCTGTCCCTCTCGATCCTCCCCTCCCGGGGGCACCTGTCCCTCTCGATCCTCCCCTCCCCGGGGGCGCCTGTCCCTCTCGATCCTCCCTCCCCGGGGGCTCCTCTCCCTCTCGATCCTCCCCTCCCCGCGGTCTCCTGTCCCTCTCGATCCTCCCCTCTTCAGGACTCCTGTCCCTCTCGATCCTCCCCTCCCCGGGGACTCCTGTCCCTCTCAAACCTCCCCTCCCCGGGGGCTCCTGTCCCTCTCGATCCTCCCCTCCCCGGGGGCTCCTGTCCCTCTCGATCCTCCCCTCCCCGGGGGCTCCTGTCCCTCTCGATCCTCCCCTCCCTGGGGGTCCTGTCCCTCTCGATCCTCCCCTCCCCGGGGCTCCTGTCCCTCTCGATCCTCCCCTCCCCTCCCCGGGGGTCCTGTCCCTCTCGATCCTCCCCTCCCCGGGGGTCCTGTCCCTATCGATCCTCCCCTCCCCGGGGGCTCCTGTCCCTCTCAATCCTCCCCTCCCTGGGGGTCCTGTCCCTCTCGATCCTCCCCTCCCCGGGGGCTCCCGTCCCTCTCGATCCTCCCCTCCCTGGGGGTCCTGTCCCTATCGATCCTCCCCTCCCCGGGGGCTCCTGTCCCTCTCGATCCTCCCCTCCCCGGGGCTCCTGTCCCTCTCGATCCTCCCTTCCCCTCCCCGGGGGTCCTGTCCCTCTCGATCCTCCCCTCTTCAGGACTCCTGTCCCTCTCAAACCTCCCCTCTTCAGGACTCCTGTCCCTCTCGATCCTCCCCTCCCCGGGGGTCCTGTCCCTCTCGATCCTCCCCTCCCCGGGGGCTCCTGTCCCTCTCGATCCTCCCCTCCCTGGGGGTCCTGTCCCTCTCGATCCTCCCCTCCCCGGGGGTCCTGTCCCTCTCGATCCTCCCCTCCCCGGGGGCTCCCGTCCCTCTCGATCCTCCCCTCCCCGGGGGTCCTGTCCCTCTCGATCCTCCCCTCTTCAGGACTCCTGTCCCTCTCAAACCTCCCCTCCCCGGGGGCTCCTGTCCCTCTCGATCCTCCCCTCCCCGGGGGTCCTGTCCCTCTCGATCCTCCCCTCCCCGGGGGCTCTTGTCCCTCTCGATCCTCCCCTCCCCGGGGGTCCTGTCCCTCTCGATCCTCCCCTCCCCGGGGGCTCCCGTCCCTCTCAATCCTCCCCTCCCCGGGGGTCCTGTCCCTCTCGATCCTCCCCTCCCCGGGGGTCCTGTCCCTCTCGATCCTCCCCTCCCCGGGGGTCCTGTCCCTCTCGATCCTCCCCTCCCCGGGGGCTCCCGTCCCTCTCAATCCTCCCCTCCATGGGGGGTCCTGTCCCTGTCAATCTTTTCTCCTGTTGCTGGGCAGAGCAGCTTGGTGGCCCCGCCCCCACTTCCTGCCGCCCTGGCAACAGGCGTGACTCGCTTCCCATTGGACTGGGCAACTAGCCAATGGCAGCGCCCGGGTGCTGGGATGACGCTGCCTGTTGCTAGGTGCGAGAATTGCAACACGGAGTGGAAATTGCAGCATCAATAAATGCAAAACCTGGAAGGATGAATGAAATACAGAGTCATTCGCAATAGGTGTGTGTGTGTGTGTATATTTTATATCAACAAGAATGGTCCAGTAATGTCATCCTTTATATTTAAAAGCCCCAAATTAAATGAGCTAATGTTTGACAACTGGGAGGAGGAGAGAGGGTGGTTTCATTGTAAACTTACCCTTCTCCCAATATCCATGGCCACAGGCTAGATTGACATTACATCCCTGCTGCTCAGCTCAGTTACATCTACATTAAGAGCACTGCTTAGTGAGGGGGTGTCTCCAGCGGAGCACTGGTGAGCGAGGGGGGTGGAGGGGTGGTCTCCAATACTGATGGCTCTGATTCTGGTACCTGCTTACTGTACATTCAGGAACTGGTATGATTTCCCTCTGAAATGTCTGTACAGAGGAAGTGATTAACCTGCTCCTTCCCTCTTATCAGCTCTGTGGATTGTAGGAGTCTGATTTTTCTTTCTCTCTCTCTCATTTTTATACTCTTTCTTTTCTAAACACAGCCCTGAGTTAATTTGAGGCTGGCAATTCCTGCATTACCTCACCAGACGGGGGAGGCAGGCTAAACAGCCTTTGGTAGCTTTATAAAAATATCATTGTGATTAACAGCAGCCCCCGAAGCACGGAATGAACGCCCACGGTGCACCAATATCACGACTTGTGTGCCTGGCTTTTCCTGGGGAAGTGAAACTTGCTTCAAAGAAAAAGCAGGTTCTTGTCAGGTTCTGGGACCTGAAGCTGGAGTGAAGTACTGAAAGGCATCAAACTGGCTCCGTATTTTAACCTCACCTTGTTTTCTATTCTCTTCCTCCTCTGCTTGATTCACCACCTTTTCCATCCCACCCATCAGATTTCAACAGGATAACTGATGAACTTACTAAGTATTGGCAACAAAATGTCACCATGTGTGGCAGTGCTGATGTTCTCACTTTCTGCCTGCTTATCTGTATGCAGCCTGTAAATAATAACTGACACATCGATAGGACCTCTTGAGCAAACTCAGTGTTCAAATTCATCATGAGTTCAATTTTTAAACTCAACACACGAGTCACTTGGGTCATGTGTCACAAAGCCCGATATAGTTTCATCTGCAGCTTTCCCCAATGGCCTAGTGAGTCAGGCACTCCCTTGTATAGTAATGATCCCTGCTGGGTGGTTAGCCCCCCACCCCCGACCCCTTCTCCCCACTGTGAAATGGGGCGGCAGTATGGATTCAGCATTTGACTCCAGGTTCTTGGGGTCAGGATGGGGGAGATGTCTGCTCCTGGACACTAATGACCCAGGCTTTAGTGTGCACATGTGGAGAAGGGAGTGCGAGAGTGAACATTCTGGATCGATGAAGAGAAACTGTTTCTGCTAATGGAGAGCAGGGCAGGGCAGGAGGGCCTGAGGATGGAACTGTTGTCTTCCACAAGCAGCAATTGATTCTCAATTAATTGTTAATTTTAAATCTGAGATTGAGAGATTTTTGATATCCAAAGGTATTGAGGTATATGGGGCAAGAGTGAGTATCTGGAGTTAGGTCACAGATCATCCAGAGTCTTATTGAATGGTGGAACAGGCTCGAGGGGGCTGAATGGGCCTCCTCCTGTTCCTGTATAACAGGCTCGAAGGGGTGAATGGCCTCCTCCTGTTCCTGTGTAACAGGCTCGAGGGGGCTGAATGGCCTCCTCCTGTTCCTGTGTAACAGGCTCGAGGGGGCTGAATGGCCTCCTCCTGTTCCTGTGTAACAGGCTCGAGGGGGCTGAATGGCCTCCTCCTGTTCCTGTGTAACAGGCTCGAGGGGGCTGAATGGCCTCCTCCTGTTCCTGTGTAACAGGCTCGAGGGGGCTGAATGGCCTCCTCCTGTTCCTGTGTAACAGGCTCGAGGGGGCTGAATGGCCTCCTCCTGTTCCTGTGTAACAGGCTCGAGGGGGCTGAATGGCCTCCTCCTGTTCCTGTGTAACAGGCTCGAGGGGGCTGAATGGCCTCCTCCTGTTCCTGTGTAACAGGCTCGAGGGGGCTGAATGGCCTCCTCCTGTTCCTGTGTAACAGGCTCGAGGGGGCTGAATGGCCTCCTCCTGTTCCTGTGTAACAGGCTCGAGGGGGCTGAATGGCCTCCTCCTGTTCCTGTGTAACAGGCTCGAGGGGGCTGAATGGCCTCCTCCTGTTCCTGTGTAACAGGCTCGAGGGGGCTGAATGGCCTCCTCATGTACCTGTGTAACAGGCTCGAGGGGGCTGAATGGCCTCCTCCTGTACCTGTGTAACAGGCTCGAGGGGGCTGAATGGCCTCCTCCTGTACCTGTGTAACAGGCTCGAGGGGGTGAATGGCCTCCTCCTGTTCCTGTGTAACAGGCTCGAGGGGGTGAATGGCCTCCTCCTGTTTCTGTGTAACAGGCTCGAGAGGCTGAATGGCCTCCCCCTGTTCCTGTGGCTGTGGGGAAGGAGAAGGGGGCACTGAGACTGGTTGGGCAAGTACCCAGTCATAAGAAGCTGCATTTATCTAGCGCCATTAATGTAGTTTCCGGGCACTTCACAGGAGTGTAATCCAGACAATCTGACAGCGAGTCACATCAGGAGATATTAGGACAGGTGTGTCACGGCTAAGGTTTCGAAGAAGGAGAGGTGGAGTGGTTATGGGAGGGAATTCCTGGTATATGGGGTCTTACTGAGACAGGTGTGGGTTTTATATTTCTGTGAATTTATGTCTTTTCAAAGCCATATATCTATATAGTTAAAAAATAGGAGTATTGATTCCAGCCAGTGTGTATTTCAGAGTCACTGTCACCAGGCCTAGGGCCAATCAACAGCTCCCCTTTTTAACTGGGCCTGGCCTATTGGTGCATGGTGCTGCCTGCTCAGAGCTTGTACCCAATCAGAGTGTGGTAATATTCTGACCTATCTTGGCACTCTTTTATATAATGACTGCCATATTATAGGATAGAAAGTAATTAAAAATGAGCCATACCTTATGATCAGTGGAGCATTTCACAGAGGAAGGCCATTCGTCCCATCATGTCTGTGCTGGCTCTTCAGTCCAGCTCTCCAGCCTATTCCACTCTCCCCATAGCATTGATAATGTTCCTCCTTCAAATATTGATGCACTTTGTTTTGATGACTCCCCATATTGTATTGCTCATGTATATAATTTCTCGGAAGATTGATTTGTTTTGTTATTAACGTTTTGATTTGCCCCTCTCCCTCCCCCTGAGAACATTGACTGTTCCTTGGGGTGCACGTTCTAAGGCTGCCGCCCGCCAACCCAGGGATCAGTGCTAACCCTGTAGGCCCTGAGATAGTGTCCACAGGGTGCTGAATGGCACCCGGGGCAACACAGCTCAGCCCAAACCTGCCTTCCCATACATTATAGCAAGGGCTTCACTGGCTGGTGATCAGGAGCAGGAGCCCTGGGCTGATTTACCCTTCTCCACCCCCCCCCCCCCCCCCCCCTCCCCAGTCCCTTAAACCAACAGGGGTACCAGCACACCCTGAGCTGATAGATACCACTGCTTTGATTGGGATGTGTGTGTTTGTACCATTACACGGGGGGGGTCTCCAGTTTGGTTTCTCCCAGTTCTTGGGGGTTAAAGCAATCTAGCGCTTGTGGTCCCTGGGGGCTGGACCTGATAGTTTACAGTCCTGGTAGCCACCCACATGCTCTGTCCCCCTCCCCCCGGATTAATGGAAACAAGGGGCAATGGATTGAGGCAGTTTGGAGATGATTTATTAGGCGATAATCAGAGAGAGAGAGAGAGAGAGAAGCGGCCTCTGAATCCTCCGACCCCAGCCAGCAGTGATCATATTTGACATGACTCGGGGAGGAAGGGGTGGTGAGGAGGGGGTGAGAGTTGGGTGCAGGGAGCGCACTGGGACTGAGGCCAAGGCGGGGGCACGCCTGGCTGGTGCTAAATTTACTGCCGGCTCCTGACTATAAATGGATCTGGTGCGGACACAGGCAAAAAAAAACTGGACCATGCCATGCTAGCCAGGGACAGGGTAGAGAGGGAGACAGAAATCCTGGGGAGGTTCAGTGATCCTGCAAGGGAGCAGGTCCCCACCCCCCTCTCTCTCCCCAACCAAAACCCCAAATCAAATGCAGTCTGCTGCAGTGCTGTGATTGCAATGTGTGGAAAGCTGCCAGGGAGCTTCGTGTTTGTTGGCCAGCTCCTGGTTTTTTTTTTGTGTTGTAACCCTCCCTCCCTCCCTCCCTCCCTTTGCTCCAGGTTCAGTCGAGCCTCAGTCTCCTTGCTGTGGGTGTGGACTCGAACTGATTTTTTTTTCCCCCCCAGCCAAGCCGGCCGGCTCCCCCCCACAGCTGCTGATGTCTGTTTGTGTCTCATCCCATATACTGGATTAAAGCATTAATTAAAGGCAGGGTCATTTGCAAGGAAGCTGCTGAACCTGGAGACCGAAGAGAAAGAGGAAACTGCAGCCATGAATAAGTGAATGCATTTCCCCCGGCAGTCAGAGGGGAACTCCTTCCTGCACAGATTAAAAGGCGTTTCACCCACCCAGGCAATGGAATAGAGAGCGAGCGACATTGAGAGAGGCTGGGCTGGGGCTGAGAGACTGCTGCAGAGGACCCGAGAGAAAACCCAAAGGGAGGATCCTGATCCAGGAGGAGAAATTTTTTTTTTTAAGAACAAGGAAGTTGGTTAAAACAAGAAAGTCGAACCTATCCACTCCCCCGCCACGCTCCTGAGCAGCACCGAAGCAATGCGGGGAGCTGGAATGAATTGGATAAAAGGAGACCGGGAGAAGTACAGATACAATGGAAGCAACACCTCCTGGGATGCAGCAGCAAAGACAACTGATACCATTTAAAGCCACCAACTGTTTAACACGCTCCTGTGTGCTGGGGGGGTGGGGGAGAAACAAACTTTCAATCCCTTTCATCCCTGATCACTCCCCCTGCCCCATTTTGGGTTTCAGACTAGTGCTGGCTATCTGCTCTGCACTTTGAGGGCTCTGTTCTGAGTGTGTGTGTTTCCTTGTCGCTCCTTCACTGACTGACTGGGAACTTTCTCCATTTACGAGCAACTTGGCAGCTGTCATTGGGGCTTTAATCTCGGAGAGGTTGGGGTTTAACTGGAACATCGACCTCAGCCTGACCTCCCTCCATTCCCCAAGAGAACTGACCAGCTGACAGCCAACTGAGAAAAATCCACAACAGGGAAAAAACCTCTGTACCAGCGAAGCAGGGGGTGGGTGGGGGTGCCTTTACAAAGCAGCTGTAAGTGAATCTGCTGGTGCCTCCTGTCCAAAACCGTGTGCTGTATGTGTGAGGGAACTTGATATTTCATCTTCACTGAGGAGGGGCAGAAAGTGGCACTCCATGTCCGAACTGAAGGCCAGTGTGTGTTTCATTGTTTTACTGGAGGGGGAAAGGGTTTTCTCCCAAAGCGAGAGCATCGGCAGCACAATAGCAAATGAAAGCTGGCCTTGGCTGACGTGAACGTGGTGTCTCTGGGATGTACTTATAAGCCAAGAAGAGGGTATTTAAATACGTGCATCTGTCCAGCTCAAACAAAAATCAGCTGTGAAGCCCCCACTCCCCAGTGCTGGAGCAAAAGGAGGATCACAGGACACAGCTGCAAGCTGACTTGTGCCAGGCTACTCTCTCTCTCTCTTCTGCTTCCCTTTCGGAGTTGGTCGCAGGAACCCTATCCCCGTGTGTGTACCATATACTGGATATAAACTATTCACCTCACCTCCTACAAGGTCACTTCAGCAACTCTGGGTTTCTGACTTTCAACCTGCAGATCCTTTTCAATATTGAAGCATTTGAAGAGTCCCTGCAATTCCTTCACTTTTATTTTGGTGCAAGTTTTCAACTGATTTTTTTTCGTGTGTGTTTTGTGGGGAGCATAGGATGTAAGTAGCTGTGTGATCCCTTCCTATGGACAAGCAGCTAACAGATTATTTACTCACCCGTGGTTTGTGTGTGGGCTCTTGCTGCTGGTGAATTCACCCCCTGTGGCTCATCGACATTCAAGTATTGGTTGCTGCTCTCACCAACTTACAGAGGTCATTTGAAGTGTGCAGCGTGGGACCTGCTGGCTAGTTTTCAAGTTGTTCCACACTTTTATCGGTCTCCCAGTCCGTGCTGGTGCGAGGCACCCTCAGGATTCAGTGCATCATCCGTCCCACGGAGCCCCTCTCTCTCTCTCTCTTTCTCCCTCACCATCACTGCTTTGAGAAACTGAGCTCACTTTCCTTCCCGACCTGCACCGGCTTCCTGCAGTTCACCCCACTCGACCAAGTTTGCTCCAATGGTGATTACCTCCACCAGCGAAGTTGAACAGTCTCCCCCGAGCATGCTGGCTGCCCTGCAGTCAGAATGGATTAAGCAGGATCCCATTTGTTACCTGCCCGCCACTCACTGCAGCAAGAAGGCATCACGAAGTTAGTATGGTCTGCCTGTACTTGTTTGGTGGGGGGGGGTGGGGGGGGGTGGGGGGGAGGAGTGGGTGTGCGCGTGGTGGTGGTGGTGGTGGAGGCGTTCCAATGGGGGTGTCACTAGGGTTTCAACGTTGGATGTGTCACAGTCTCCACTTGAATCACTACAATTCCAGATTGTGCCCTTTCAAATTCAAAGAGGATGTGGAACTACGTAAGGCTGGGGTGTAATCCAAACAGGTACAGGTCTGTCATGGGAAATCCCATCGCTAAGTTTGAAGAGATGAATTTAGCACAGCACTGAAGGGGCTTTGGCTTAAATGCAATGGTGTGTCAGTACTGTCGGGTAAAGTAAGTCCTGTAATAATGCAGTGTTATGTAGCTGACGAATAGTGAAGCATTGTCTCCCAGTTTTCTACCTTGCATGCTTGATTGACATTCCTGCCCTGTTGACTTGGCTTCTTGGGGTAGTTGATGAGGTGCCGTTGGGGAAAGAACCTTTTCGTTCTTGCAACATTTATTGTAGTGGTGCTTTTTGGCAAAATGTTTAAGGCCTGGGAAGGCACAGATCTCTTCCTTCTAACATAACTGCTCCATGGGACAGGAGGATGGTGCTGAGTTTACATTCTCGGGCTGGTACACGCCAACTGGTGGAAGCTGCCTCCTGAATCCAGTCTTTCATGACTGCAAAGCTACACGCCTGTCAGATGCAGCATTGGCTGCCCTCTGTAGGATAACGCAGCTAGCGGGGGGGGTGTTCCAGTACAATGCTGAATTCTGGTGATTTGGTGTCCTAGCTAGAGACTGCCTCAGTTTCTAGCCATCAGAGAGAGAGGAAATCAGCTAGGGGTCCTGCTTCTGATCCCTATCCTGTGATCCCTGGGTTAGAGAGAGAGGGGAAATCAGCCAGGGTTCCTGCTCCTGATCACTGCCTAGTGCAGGCGCATATGTGTTGGCTGTTAGAAAGGGATCTGACTTCGGCTGTGTTTTTTACCAATGTCGTATAGTTTATTGGCATGTAGAACAGTCATTTAGATGAGATATCACCCCCTGATGTTATCTTGTAGAAGGGTGAAGGATGTGTAGTTGGAGGGTGAGAAGAGAGCCCTTCACTCAGTCCATCCCACTGCTGGTCTTCAGAAATCTTCAGTAGGCTACAACTATTAGCATGGCTCTGAGTGTATTACACTACCATGGAGACCAATGAATGTGAAGTGTGATGTTGAGGAGGAGAGAAAAGAGATGCAAGTGAGAACACTTTGCATCATGCTATATTGACCACTTAATCCTCTCAGTGCTGTCGGTGCTGAGGGGGGTAAAGTGCCCGATGCAGAGTCTTCCGCATGCCTGGATACCTGCAGTGTCTGCTATTCATTTTCCTGGCAAAGGGGTTAGCCCCCGTACCTCCAACACCCTTGCCCTTGTTACCCATGCACGGCCAGTTTGGGATGAAAAAAAAGGGAACTTGCCTGTGGAGACAGGAGAAATAGCGGAGGTATTAAATCAGTATTTTGTATTTGTCTTTACAACGGAAGAAGATGCCACCCAGGCCAAGGTGAGAGAAGCGGTAACTGGTACACTAGAAAAATGCACAATTTAGAAGGAGCAGGTATTAGGACGGCTATCTTTACTTAAAAGTGATAAGGTACCAGGACCTGTTGAGATGCATCCAAGGGTACTGAGGGAAGTGGGAGTGGAAATTGCAGAAGCACTAGTGATAAACTTCCAGTCTACCTTAGATACAGGGATTGTGCCAGAGGACTGGAGAATTGCAAATGTTACATCCTTGTTCAGAAAGGGGTGCAAGGATAAAGCTGGCAACTATAGATCAGTTAGTTTGACCTCCGTGGAAGGGAAACTTCTGGAAACTATAGTTCAGGGCAAAATCAATACTCACTGAGACAAGCGCAAAGAAATTAAGGAAAGCCAGCATGGACGCTTTAAGGGAAAATCATGTTTAACTAACTTGCTGGAGTTTGTTGAGCAGGTAACGGAAAGTTGATAAGGGCAATGCTGTTGAAGTGTATATGGATTTTCAAAAGGCATTTGATACAGTTTTTTTTATTCATGCAGGGGATGTGGACTTCAGATGTGCCACACTACAGACTTGTAAGCAAAGTTCTAGCTCATGGACTAAAAGGGAAAGTAGGCACTTAAATAAGAAATTGGCTGAGTGACAGGAAACAGGAAGTTGTGATAAATGGTTGTTTTTCAGATTGGAGGAAGGTTTGTAGTAGAGTTCCTCAGGGGTCAGTGTTGGGACCCTTGTTCTTCCTGATATACATTAATGACCCAGACTGTGGTGTTCAGGGCACGATTTCAAAATTTGCAGATGATACGAAGATTGGAAATGTTATCATCTGTGATGAGGATGGTCTTGAACTTCAAAAGGACATAGACATGTTGGTGGATTGGGCAGACAAATGGCAGATGAAGTTCAATGCAGAGAAGTGTGAGGTGATTCATTTTGGCAGGAAGAATATGGAGAGGCAGTATAAAATAAAGGGAGAAATTCTAAAGGACGTGCAGGAACAGAGGAATCTCGGTGTATGTGTACATAAATCATTGAAGTTGGCAGGGCATGTTGAGAGAGCAGCTAATAAAGCATATAGTATCTTAGAACAAAAAAAAAAAAATACCTGGAAACACTCAGCAGGTCAGCTCGCAGACACTTCCTCCTACCTCCCCCTGGAACATGACCCCACCACTGAACATCAAGCCATTGTTTCCAGGACTGTCACTGACCTCATCTCCTCTGGAGATCTTCCCTCCACAGCTACCAACCTCGGACGGCCCGCTTCTACCTCCTACCCAAAATCCACAAACAGGACTGTCCCGGCAGACCGATTGTGTCAGCCTGTTCCTGCCCCACGGAACTCATTTCTTGCTATCTTGACTTCATTCTCTCTCCCCTTGTCCAGTCTCTTCCCACCTACATCCGCGATTCCTCTCACGCCCTACATCATATCAACAATTTCCAGTTCCCTGGCCCCAACCACCTCCTCTTCACCATGGACATCCAATCCCTCTACTCCTCCATCCCCCACTGGGATGGTCTGAGGGCTCTCCGCTTCTTCCTCGAACAGAGGCCCGAACAATCCCCATCCACCACTACTCTCCTCCGTCTGGCTGAACTTGTTCTCTCACTGAAGAATTTCTTCTTAAACTCCTCTCACTTCCTCCACATAAAAGGTGTGGTTATGGGTACCCGCATGGGCCCCAGTTATGCCTGTCTCTTGATGGGGTATGTGGAACATTCCTTGTTCCAGTCTTACTCAGGCCCCCTCCCACAACTCTTTCTCCGGTACATCGATGATTACTTCGGTGCCGGTTCGTCTGGATCTGGAAAAATTTATTAATTTTGCTTCCAATTTCCACCCCTCCATCATTTTCACATGGTCCATCATTGACACTTCCCTTCCATTCCTTGACCTCTCTGTCTCAATTTCTGGTGATAGACTGTCCACCAATATTCATTACAAGCCTACCGACTCCCACAGCTACCTCGACTACAGCTCCTCACACCCCGCTTCCTGTAAGGACTCCATCCCATTCTCTCAGTTCCTTCGCCTCCGTCGCATCTGTTCTGATGATGCCACTTTCAAAAACAGTTCCTCTGACATGTCTTCCTTCTTCCTTAACCAAGGTTTTCCACCCACGGTGGTTGACAGGGCCCTCAACCGTGTCTGGCCCATCTCCCACGCATCCGCCCTCACACCTTCCTCTCCCTCCCAGAACCATGATAGGGTCCCCCTTGTCCTCACTTATCACCCCACCAGCCTCCGCATTCAAAGGATCATCTTCCGCCATTTCCGCCAACCCCAGCATGATGCCACTACCAAACACATCTTCCCCTCACCCTCCCTGGCAGCATTCCGCAGGGATCGTTCCCTCCGGGACACCCTGGTCCACTCCTCCATCACCCCCTACACCTCAACCCCCTCCCACGGCACCCTCCCATGCAATCGCAGAAGGTGCAACACCTGCCTCTTTACTTCCCCCCGCCTCACCGTCCAAGGGCCCAGACACTCCTTTCAAGTGAAGCAGCATTTCACTTGCACTTCCCTCAATTTAGTCTACTGCATTCGTTGCTCCCAATGCGGTTTCCTCTACATTGGAGAGACCAAACGCAGACTGGGTGACCGCTTTGCGGAACACCTTCGGTCTGTCTGCAAGCATGACCCAGACCTCTCTGTCGCTTGCCATTTCAACACTCCACCCTGCTCTCATGCCCACATGTCCGTCCTTGGCCTGCTGCAATGTTCCAGTGAAGCTCAATGCAAACTGGAGGAACAGCACCTCATCTTCCGACTAGGCACTTTACAGCCTTCCGGACTGAATATTGAGTTCAACAATTTTAGATCATGAACTCTCTCCTCCATCCCCACCCCCTTTCCGATCCCCCTTGTCCCAATAATTTATATATATTTTTCTTTTCCCACCTATTTCCATTATTTTTAAATGTATTTCCATCCATTGTTTTATCTCTACCTTTTAGCCTATTTCGATTCCCCCCCACCCCCACTAGGGCTATCTGTACCTTGCTCGTCCTGCTTTCCACCCTTAATGACCCCATTAGCACATTTCTTAGCTAATATCACCACCGTCAACACCTCTTTGTCCTTTTGTATAAAGCATCTTTTGGCAATCTCCACCTATCACTGGCCCTCTATCCAGCTCTAGCTGTCCCCCCTCACCGGCCCAAACCAGCTTATATTTCACGTCTTTTCTATTTTTCCTTAGTTCTGATGAAGAGTCATTCGGATTTGAAACTGTATTCCTCTCCGCAGATGCTGTCAGACTTGCTGAGTTTTTCCAGGTATCTTTGTTCTAGATTTCCAGCATCCGCAGTATTTTGCTTTTAAATAGTATCTTAGGCTTTATTAATAGGGGCATTGAATACATGAGTAAGGAAGTCATGTTGAACTTGTATAAGACACTAGTTAGGCCTCATCTGGAGTACTGAGTCCAGTTCTGGGTTCCATACTTGAGGAAGGACGTGAAGGTATTAATGAGAGGACAGAGGAGATTCACAAGAATGATTCCCGGGATAAAGAACTGTAGCTATGAAGATAGATTGGAGAGGTTGGGACTGTTTTCCTTGGAGAAGAGGCTGAGTGGAGATTTGATAGAGGTATTGAAGATCCTGAGGGGTATGGGCAGGGTAAATAGTGAGAAACTGTTCCCACTCAAGAGAATAACAAGAACTAAAGGGCACAGATTCAAAATAATTGTCAAAAGGAGTAAATGTGATGTGAGGAAAATTTTTTCACCCAGAACGTGGTTGGAGTCTGCAATGAACTTCCTGAAAGGGTGTTGGAGGCAGGTTTGATCGAGGTATTCTAAAGGGAATTGGATTGCTATCTGAAAAGAGAGAATATGTATGATTATGCAGATAAGGCAGGGGAGTGGACGAGGTAGAATGTGCTTTCAGATAGCCAGTGCAGACTTGATGGGCTGAATGGCCTCCTTGTGCACTGTAAAGATTCTGTGACTCCTTCGGAAAGAGCAGTGAGTGGAATCAGAGCTGCCCAGTGTCACAGGGAGACTTTTTACTTGCCCCATCTTCGATGTACAGGTTCAGGTTGACGGAGGCTGGTGGGGGCCTGTGTGAGCATGTGTGTGGGATTCTTCGTTATTTTTAAAAATTGCTCCCCTCTCTTGGTCATTTGGACAAGTGATAAAGGATCTACCCTCAGCCCCCCTTTGATTTCTCATCTACGCACTGCCCCTCAGCAACATCATCCGAAGGCACAGCGTTAGTTTTCACCTGTACGCTGATGACACCCAGCTTTCGCTCATCACCACCTCTCTCGACTCCTCCACTTTTGCTAAATTATCAGACTGCTTGTCTGACATCAAATCCCTCCATGGCATCAACTTTCCCTATCCCTGTAATCTCCTCCCGCCCCTACAACCCTCCCTATCCCTGTAATCTCCTCCTGCCCCTACAACCCTTCCTATCTCTGTAACCTCCTCCAGCCCCTACAACCCTCCCTATCTCTGTAACCTCCTCCAGCCCCTACAACCCTCCCTATCTCTGTAACCTCCTCCCGCCCCTACAACCCTTCCTATCTCTGTAACATCCTCCTGCCCCTACAACCCTCCCTAACTCTGTAACCTCCTCCAGCCCCTACAACTCTCCCTACCTCTGTAACCTCCTCCAACCTCTACAACCCTCCCTATCTGTGTAACCTCTTCCAGCCTCTACAACCCTCCCTATCTCTGTAACATCCTCCAGCCCCTACAACCCTCCCTATCTCTGTAATCTCCTCCTGCCCCTACAAACCTCCCTATCTCTGTAACCTCCCCCAGCCCCTACACCCCTCCCTATCTCTGTAACCTCCCCCAGCTCCTACAACCCTCCCTATCTCTGTAATCTCCTCCCGCCCCTACAACCCTCCCTATCTCTGTAACTTCCTCCAGCCCCTACACCCCTCCCTATCTCTGTAACCTCCTCCAGCCCCTACAACCCTCCCTATCTCTGTAACCTCCCCCAGCCCCTACAACCCTCCCTATCTCTGTAACATCCTCCAGCCCCTACAACCCTCCCTATCTCTGTAACCTCCTCCAGCCCCTACAACCCTCCCTATCTCTGTAACCTCCTCCAGCCCCTACAACCCTCCCTATCTCTGTAACCTCCTCCCGCCCCTACAACCCTCCCTATCTCTGTAACATCCTCCTGCCCCTACAACCCTCCCTATCTCTGTAACCTCCTCCAGCCCCTACAACCCTCCCTACCTCTGTATCCTCCTCTAACCTCTACAACCCTCCCTTTCTGTGTAACCTCCTCCAGCCTCTACAACCCTCCCTATCTCTGTAACATCCTCCAGCCCCTACAACCCTCCCTATCTCTGTAACCTCCTCCAGCCTCTACAACCCTCCCTATCTCTGTAACCTCCTCCAGCCCCTACAACCCTCCCTATCTCTGTAATCTCCTCCATCCCCTACAATCCTCCCTATCTCTGTAACTTCCTCCAGCCCCTACACCCCTCCCTATCTCTGTAACCTCCTCCAGCCCCTACAACCCTCCCTATCTCTGTAACCTCCCCCAGCCCCTACAACCCTCCCTATCTCTGTAACCTCCTCCAGCCCCTACAACCCTCCCTATCTCTGTAACCTCCCCCAGCCCCTACAACCCTCCCTATCTCTGTAACCTGCTCCCACCTATAGAACCATAGGAAAGTTTGTGTGTAGAAAGAGGCTATTCAGCCCATCATGTCCATGCTGGCCAGAAAAAAGATGAAAAAGAAACTAGCTGCCCATCTTAATCCCACTTTCCAGCCCCTGGTCCATAGCCCTGCAGGTTCCAGCGCTTCAGATGCAGATCCAAGTATCTTTTAAATGAGTTGAGCTTTTCAGCCTCAACCGCTGATTTAGACAGTGAATTCCAGACACCCACCACCCTCTGGGTGAAAAGGTTTTCCCTCATGTTCCCTCTAATCCTTTTACCAATCGCCTTAAATCTCTGTCCCCTGGTAATTGACCCCTCGGCTAAAGGAAACTAGTCTTTACTGTCTACCCTATCTAGGCCCTTCATAATTTTGTACACCTCAATTAGGTCACCCCTCAGCCTCCTTTGTTCTGAAGAAAACAACCCCAGCCTGTCCAATCTCTCCTCATAGCTGCAATTTTCAAGCCCTGGCAGCATTCTTGTAAATCTCCTTCTCTACTCTCTCCAGAGCAATGATGTCCTTCCCTCAGAGATCTCTGCACTCCTTTAATTCTGGCCTCTTGAGCATCCCCTGATTCCCATCACTCTACCATTGGTGGCCGTGCCTTCAGCTGCCTGGGGCCCTAAGCTCTAGAATTCCCTCCCTGAACCTCCACCTCTCTCGTGCTTCTGCTCTCTCTCTCTCTCTCCCTCTGTCTCTCTCTCTCTCCCTCTGTCTCTCTCTCTCCCCCTCTGTCTGTCTCTCTCTCTCCCCCTCTGTCTGTCTCTCTCTCTCTCCCTCTGTCTGTCTCTCTCTCTCTCCCTCTGTCTGTCTCTCTCTCTCTCCCTCTGTCTGTCTCTCTCTCTCTCCCTCTGTCTGTCTCTCTCTCTCTCCCTCTGTCTGTCTCTCTCTCTCTCCCTCTGTCTGTCTCTCTCTCTCTCCCTCTGTCTGTCTCTCTCTCTCTCCCTCTGTCTGTCTCTCTCTCTCTCCCTCTGTCTGTCTCTCTCTCTCTCCCTCTGTCTGTCTCTCTCTCTCTCCCTCTGTCTGTCTCTCTCTCTCTCCCTCTGTCTGTCTCTCTCTCTCTCCCTCTGTCTGTCTCTCTCTCTCCCTCTGTCTGTCTCTCTCTCTCCCTCTGTCTGTCTCTCTCTCTCCCTCTGTCTGTCTCTCTCTCTCCCTCTGTCTCTCTCTCTCTCCCTCTGTCTCTCTCGCTCTCTCTCTTTCTCTCTCTCGCTCTCTCTCTTTCTCTGTCTCGCTCGCTCTCTTTCTCTGTCTCGCTCGCTCTCTTTCTCTGTCTCGCTCGCTCTCTTTCTCTGTCTCGCTCGCTCTCTTTCTCTGTCTCGCTCGCTCTCTTTCTCTGTCTCGCTCGCTCTCTTTCTCTGTCTCGCTCGCTCTCTTTCTCTGTCTCGCTCGCTCTCTTTCTCTGTCTCGCTCGCTCTCTTTCTCTGTCTCGCTCGCTCTCTTTCTCTGTCTCGCTCGCTCTCTTTCTCTGTCTCGCTCGCTCTCTTTCTCTGTCTCGCTCGCTCTCTTTCTCTGTCTCGCTCGCTCTCTTTCTCTGTCTCGCTCGCTCTCTTTCTCTGTCTCGCTCGCTCTCTTTCTCTGTCTCGCTCGCTCTCTTTCTCTGTCTCGCTCGCTCTCTTTCTCTGTCTCGCTCGCTCTCTTTCTCTGTCTCGCTCGCTCTCTTTCTCTGTCTCGCTCGCTCTCTTTCTCTGTCTCGCTCGCTCTCTTTCTCTGTCTCGCTCGCTCTCTTTCTCTGTCTCGCTCGCTCTCTCCCCTCCTTAAGATGCTCCTTAAAATCTACTTCTGACCAAGATTTTCGTCCTCTGACCTAATATGACCCATTATGTGGCTCGGTGTCAAATTTTGTTTTATAATGCTCCTGAGAAGCAGCTCAGCTTGGGATGTTTTATGACATTAAAGGTATTACATAAATATAAGTTGTTGTTGATGTTTGAGCAAAAGGTACTTCCCCTGATCCTCAATCCTACTCTCTGAAACCCCCCCCCGCCAGCCGCTGACGCTCCAGACTTTTCTAAGGCTATCAGTGCACCAGTATTAATGGGCTTTCCATTAAGTAGCAGATGGCTTTGGTGTTAACACTCTTAGGGCCTCATTTCCTGTTTGGCTGGATTTGCTCATGAGCTGTATGGTAAGCCAATGGCTTGTGTGACCATTACCGACACTCAACTGGAATGTAGCCAAGTACAGTACACGGTGTATCCTGGTCAGACCTTTCCTGTATATTACACCTTCCCTCCTCTCTGTATACACTCTACAGTGTAGCCCCAAAGCTGTCTAGCACCTATTTGTGCTTGTGTCCCTGCCAGAGAGCTATTTCTCATTGAAGCATATAAATTCTTACAGGACAGAAGAAGTTAGGTGCTGAGATGCCGTTTCCCACCCCCCACCCCCCCAAAAATCCGGCTGGACAGTCTAGAACTAGGAGGTCACAGCCTCGGGGTAAGGCGTCGGCCATTTTGGACTGAGATGAGAAATTTCTTCCTGTGCTGTTTCTCAATTTTTTTCCTGTCCGTTTGGTTTCTCCTACGTGTTCTCTGTCTCCCTTTTTCATTTTTCCTGTGTTGATCTTTTGCCCATTCCCTGTCCAGCGCTCTCTGTCTAACCCGCTCTCTCTTTCGCCTATTATTCCCTCTTCCATTTCCTTGCTTCTCCCTGCTGTGTTCCTGTGCAATAGTGGTGCTGCCTCCACCCAGTGAGTTAGGAAGTGCTGTCTGGTAGAACTCTCTTGTCCTGTCCAGAGGAAGCTGATATAAATAGACCTGTCCCTGGCCCCCACTCCTATCTCAGGTATTTGAGCAGATTAGTGTTGAAAGAGGCTGAAGCACTGGGTGTGGAGAGAAGGGGAATCTCAGGGATTAAAGGTTGGTTTGAAGATCAAGTTATTATTACCCTTTCTGATAGATACAGAACATTGTAAATAAATCTGTGTAGGTGTAAGATACTGTTACTGGTACATTGAGAATCACAGAACAGACTTTAACTGTGAGTGGGCATCCCCAGGTAAATCAGGAGGCAATACCTATCGGAGTGGTCTCAGCATCTAGCCCCCTGCACTACCCTGTGTTAGCTGACCTCGATTTGGGTGGGGTGAAAGGGTGGGGATGGTGGTGATCTTGGATTTGGCAGGAGGGAATTCTATCCCGGAATTCCCTTTGGTGTGGGGGCCACATTACCCACGGACACTGAGTGACTGGGCTCGTTCCTGAGGAGTGGTCGGTTGGTTGAGGTCATGGAGGGTGGTTGGTGTGGAAGGTATAAACTGGCATGAATCAGCAGCGGGCTGGGGAACTGTGGTGTTGAGAAGGGGAGCTTTGTAATTGTGTGTAATGAGTACGTTATTTGAAGATCAACCCACTCCCAGCTGGACACTGCCTCTTGTCTGATTTAATGCACACTCCTGGGGAGACTCTGTACCTGATAACCTGCTCTGGTCACTGGACATGAGTCCCCAAACTGGAAAATGACAGGGGCTGCGCGCTCTAAATATCTCCAACCTTTCAAAATTTGTTCCACATTGTTCACTTGGGTGCTGGTCTCTAACTGAAGACTTTCTCATCTGTGGGACTGGGATATTAATCCCACCTGACCCCGGGTCCCGTGTTGATGACACAGACACAAGGATGACTGGATGCGATGTTAAGTTTGTCCAGAAATCGTCAGCAGCTGATGACTGTGAAATTATAACTGTCCTGCCACGTGTGTGATGACTGTCAGTGTACTGTTGTAGTCTGGATTTAAATCAGTATTGCTTTGTTCCTGAATGTGACTCTTCTTTCTCCCCACCCACACTCTGAGTGTGTCTCAGTCTACCTGTCTCCCAAAGGCTTTCTGTCTCTCTCGTTCTTTCTCCCTCTGCCTACCCTCTCTCACTCCCACATGCTCCCTGTCTGTCTCTCTCGTCCTACCTGTCTCCACTCCTATGTGTGCTCGCGCTCTCTCTCCTTCTCTCTCTCTCTCTCCCTCTCTCTCTCTCTCCCTCTCTCTCTCTCACTCTCACTCTACTTGTCACCCACTCCTATGTGCTTTCTGTCCCTCTCTCTCTCACACGCTCTCTCTCCTCTCCCTTTCTTGTGCTCTTTCTCTCTGCCTACCTGTCTCCCATTCTCACACTCTCTCCCACTCTCTGCCTACCTGTCTCCCACTCCTGCATATTCTGTGTTTCTCTCTCTCTCTCTCTGCCTACCTGTCTCCCACTTCCACACGCTCTGTGTTTCTCTCTCTGTCCCTCCCTCTGCCTACTTGTCTCCCACTCCCACATGCTCTGTTTTCCCCCCTCTCTCCCTCACTCTTTCACTGCCTCTAGCCCCCTGTACCTGCCTCTTGTCCCCCAAATCCTGAATCCTACCGTAACAGAAATATATTTGGTCTCTAATAACAATTAAACACCAAATATTCCTTTCAATCTTCAAAAACTCTGCTCCTCACCTTCCATCTCACCAGCCTCCATGTTTGCCAGTTCATTTCCAGCAGTGACATCATTGTCCTGCCAACAAACACATCACTGCTTTCCTCTCTGCTCTCAGAATGAACCATTCCTTCCTTGTCAATCATTTTCCCCCCCAGTTTGAGCACTAGCTGCTCATTCTCCAGCATCCTTGACAGTGCATATTCTGCCCTTTCACCCTCCCAAACCTCAACGATCACGTGAGGAATATAGCACGTGTGTACCTGCTCCAGTCCAGGATACTGTATTCACTATGGAGACAGTACCCTCCAGTAAGCAGTCTACTGAATGAGGAGAAGAATCAGCAGGCAGGTGGTAACTAACAAATGGGATGTGTCACGACTCTCTGCGCTGAACTGTCAAGCCCCACTGCTCCCCGAGCTGTGACACATGTGAAAAGTTTGATCAACCCACCTAACCGTTTAATTTACGTTAACAGAATACGAGCACTGGGTTTATAAACTTAATAAGTAAATAACTGTTTATTGAACAAAATCTCTTTAACCAGTGGCAAAAGAAAGAAATATGAACTGCTAATTTCTAACTCTATAACCTAAACTCTACCCCTTCTTAAATCCCTATACACACACACATACAAGACATGTAAGACACACAAAAACATGGATTTTAAGGGTGGGATAAAACAGTTCAATAGCACCAATCCCGGGGTACAGGATTCGATGGGTTGATTTTCATCCGATGTCTTCCTGATTCCTTTCAGTTCTTTATTGATGACACGAGGTGGTCTTCCAGCACTTTCAGTCTTTAGTTCACTGGTGATGCATTTACCTTTCAGTGTCTCTAACGGTGATTTCCCCCTTTTCCTCTTGACAGGGGCTTTCAGAGGGAGAGCAGGTTATAGAGATATGAGGAGAAAAAGCCAGCTCGCTGTTATTGTAGAATTACTGGAATCTGACACACACAGCAGAGAGAGGTTTTAGGTCTTTTTCCTTTCAGGCTACGAGCTATTCTGCTGCACTGCTCTCACACAAACCCTGGTCACCTGGTTAGGAGCCAATTAAAACCCACCCCCACTAGAGCTGTACTTTGAATATCCTGTCTTCCATTCTTAATTAGCATTTTTCTCAGACAAATACCACCACCTTCAACACCTCTTTGACCCTTTTGTCTGTGACATCTTTTGATTATCTGCTCATCTCCACAATCACCACACCACACCCTCAATGTCTCTCTCTCCACCCCCCACCCACCTTAAACCAATTTATATTTCTCCCTTCTTCTAACTATGCTCCAGTTCTGCCGAAGGGCCATGAAGGCTCGAAACGTTAACTGATTTCTTCTCCGCCGATGCTGCCAGACCTGCTGAGTTTTTCCAGGTAATTCTATTTTTGTTTTGGATTTCCAGCATCCGCAGTAGCTTTTAGCTTTTTGTTTTTATCAATTAAAACATTGTTGCCAGGCAGTTCCCCATTAGACCGGACTCCTCCTCGGCACCGTCCTGTCTTTCAAGGCACACTCTGTTCCAGGTCAGCAACATTGTATATATCCCTCACACTGTTCCAGTGAACGTGTCTTTCAAACTACAGCCATTGTAATTTTAATCCACAGTCCAACAGAAATAATAAGATATGTTCTTTACAGATGGCTTCCCCATCACATGAGATAAATGCAGGCAGTAGTTTGAGTGAAACCTCCACATCAGTGTTTGTGCTATTGACACAGTGTGTATCTTCAAAACAGCTCCAAATGGACAGGTGCTCCCTGATAGTATAAATGGAGTTGATTTTTGTATTGCAGCAACTTAGCTGATGTTTTAGCTATCCTATGGAGTGGAGACCAAAGGCAAACTGATGTCTGAATGTGTCATCTTTCTGGCAACTCCTACAACCAAGCCAGTGCCAGACGTGGTGCTTTATATTCCTTTGGACTCAACCAGGGAGTTTGAGAGGGGAAAACCTGATGTTTGGGCAGCCCAGGTTCTTCATAAATTTTGCCCAGGTTTGTACCCCGGAGAGGGCACTCCAGCTTCACTGTAGAGCATTAACAAAACACGGGAGACAGCAGCTACAACTGATAAACCCAACTCAGTTGGCCTAGAGAATGGGTGCTACGGTCTGTCTCTGACAGTGGGAGGGACTGTCATATCCCAATAGTCAATCACATATCACAGTCCATCTGCTTCAATGGGTACTTAGAGCTTAGAGTCTCTGCTCAACAAGTGGATGGAATCCATCGCACCAGGCAAACAAATGAAAAGAAAGAAGGTGCCAACTCTTCGATTGGCAAACTGGAATGTCAGGGCTATATGCACAGGACTGACAGATGACACGATAAGACGCGCAAGACTGCTGAGATCAACATTGAACTTAGTAGGCTGAACATTGACATAGCATCCCTTTGAAGAGACCAGGCTCGCTGAAAGCAGATCATGGAAAGAAAAGCATTACATGTTCGTCTGGCAGGGGAAGAATTGAGAGGAAATCCATGAGCAAGGTGTAGGCTTCACTGTGAGGAACTGGCTACTTTTGATGATAGAACCCTCAGAAATGTGTCAGAACATGTTCTCTGAGATCCGTCTCTCAAATCAAACAGGATTATTTAATCTCAGGAGTATCTGTCTCCCACACTGTGCTCCACTAGAGGTGAAGATCTGGACAATGGGCTATCCAGTGATGAAACCTCTGTGTGACACTGACACTACCGTCTTTTAAGCTCAAAGGCTGGGAATCCTGCAGCAAGTAACTCACCTCCTCACTCCCCAAAGCCTGTTGACCATCTACAAAGCACGAGTCAGGAGTGTGATGGAATAGTTTCCACTTGTCCGGATGAGTGCAGCTCCAACAGCACTCAAGCTCAACACCATCCAGGACAAAGCAGCCCGCTTGATTGGCACCACATCCATTGCCTTCAACATTCGCTCCTTCCACCACCGACGCACAGTAGCAGCAGTGTGTGTACCATCTACAAGATGCACTGCAGCAACTCACCAAAGCTCCTTCGACAGCACCTATAATCTAGAAGGACAAGGGCAGCAGATAGATGGAAACACCACCACCTCCAAATTCCCCTCCAAGTCATTCACCATCCTGACTTGGAAATATATCGGCCGTTCCTTCACTGTCGCTGGGTCAAAACCCTGGAACTCCCTCCCTAACAGCACTGTGTATGTACCTCCACCACATAGACTGCAGCGGTTCAAGAAGGCAGCTCACCACCACCTCAAGGGCAATTCACTGATTTGGACAAGGGAACCAAATGTAATATTTTCAAGTTTGCTGACAACACAAAACTATGTGAAAATGTGAGTGGTGAGGAGGATGTTAAGAGGCTTCAAGGCAAGTTAGACAAGTTGAATCTTCAGGCGATTCAGGGGAGGGTGTAAAAGGAGGAGGAGGCATTGCATTATTAGTTAAGGAGTCAGTTACTGCAAAGAGAGATGATATCTTGGCGGGGGCATCGAATGAAGCTTTGTGGGTAGAGTTTAGGGATAAAAAAAGGGCAGCCACATTATTAGGTGTTTATTATAGACCCCCAGATAGTCAGTGGGAAATTGAGGAGCAAATATGTGCACAATTTTCAGAGGTGTGTAAAAACAATAACAGTAGGGTAATTATATTAGGTGATTTCAACTTTCCCAACATTAATTGGGATAGACATAGTGTTAAGGTTTTGGATGGAGTGGATTTCTTGAAATGTGTACAGGAGAACTTTCTAGGTCAGTATGTAGAGGGTCCAACAAGGGACGGCGCTGTGCTGGACCTAATTCTGGGGAATGAAGCCGGACAGGTGGCTGAGGTGGTGGTGGGGGAGCATTTTAGTGATAGCGACCACAACATGGTACAATTTACGCTTGGTATGGACAAAGAAATAGACAAGTTGCATAAAAATGTTTTGGATTGGGGGAGAGTGGATTTTAGTAAAATAAGGATCTGGCCAAGGTAGACTGGGAACAGCTACTTGTGGGGAAATCTATAGAGGAGCAGTGGGGGGGCATTCAAAAAGGAAATGGGGAGGGTACAGGCTCAACAAGTTCCCTCTAGGGTGATAGGAAGGAGTAACGAGCCCAGAGAATCAAGGATGACCAGAGATATTCAGGATACGATGAGAAGGAAAAGAGAGGCTTTTAGTTGGTACAAGGGGAGCAAATCAGCGGAGGCATTAGTGAAGTACAGCAAGTGCAGGGTGGAGCTTAAGAAAGCAATTAGGAGAGCAAAGAGGGGATATGAGAAAGCTCTGGCTGGTAAAAGTAGGGAAAATCCCAAGGGAAGAGGATAACCAGGGAAAGAGTAAGGCCCATTAGGGACCAAGGGGCTAATCTATGGGTGGAGCCAGAGGACATCGATAGAGTGATGAATGAATACTTCACATCCATCTTCACCCAATAGAATGAGGATGAAGGTACCGAACTCGGGGAGAGAGACTGTGAGGTTCTTGAGCAAATTGATGTAGCGAGCGACAAGGTGTTGGCAGGCTTAAAAATGGACAAATCTCCAGGTCCGGATGATTTGTGTCCCAGACTGCTGAGGGAGGCAAGGAAGGAGATCGCAGGGGCTCTGACCCAAATTTTTAATTCCTCTCTGGCCACGGGGGAGGTGCCAGAGGACTGGAGAACAGCTAATGTGGTTCCGCTGTTTAAGAAGGGTTGTAGAGAGAAGCCAGGGATCTACAGGCCAGTGAGTCTCATGTCAGTGGTAGGGAAACTATTGGAGAAAATTTTGAAGGAGAGTATCTATCTCCACTTGGAGGGCCAAGATTTGATCAGGGATAGTCAGCATGGCTTTGTCAGAGGGAGGTCATGCCTAACAAATTTGACTGAATTTTTTGAGGGGGTGACCAGGTGTGTAGATGAGGGTAGTGCAGTTGATGCAGTTTATATGGATTTTAGCAAAGCCTTTGACAAGGTCCCACATGGGAGACTTATAAAGAAGGCAAATGCACATGGGATACAGGGTAATTTGATGAGGTGGATTCAAAATTGGCTTAGTTGTAGGAGACAGAGGATGATGACAGAAAGATGCTTTAGTGACTGGAAGCCAGTGTCCAGTGGCGTACCACAGGGATCTGTGCTGGGTCCCCTATTATTTGTCATTTATATAAATGACATAGATGACTATGTGGGGGTTAGGATTAGTAAGTTTGTGGATGACACAAAGATTGGCCGGGTGGTTAACAGTGAGGTTGAGTGTCTTGGGCTACAGAAAGATAAAGACGGGATGGTCAAATGGGCAGATAAGTGGCATATGGAATTTAACCCTGAAAAGTGTGAGGTGATACACTTTGGAAGGAGTAATTTGACAAGGAAGTATTCAATGAACGGCATGACACTAGGAAGTTCTGAGGAACAAAGGGACCTTGACGTGTGTGTCCATAGATCTCTGAAGGCGGAGGAGCATGTTAGTGGGGTGGTGAAAAAGGCTTATGGGACACTTGCCTTTATCAATCGAGGCATAGATTACAAAAGTAGGGAGATGATGTTGGAGTTGTATAGAACCTTGGTGAGGCCACAGCTGGAGTACTGTGTGCAGTTCTGGTCGCCACATTATAGGAAAGATGTGATTGCACTAGAGGGGGTGCAGAGGAGATTCACCAGGATGTTGCGTGGGATGAAACAGTTAAGTTATGAAGAGAGGCTGGATAGACTTGGGTTGTTTTGGTTGGAGCAGAGAAAACTGAGGGGCGACCTGATCGAGGTGTACAAGATTATGAGGGGTATGGATAGGGAGCAGCTGTTCCCCTTAGTTGAAGGGTCAGTCACGAGGGGACATAAGTTCAAGGTGAGGGGCAGGGGGTTTAGGGGGGATGTGAGGAAAAACTTTTTTACCCAGAGGGTGGTGAGGGTCTGGAATGCGCTGCCTGGGAGGGTGGTGGAGGCAGGTTGCCTCACATCCTTTAAAAAGTACCTGGATGAGCACTTGGCACGTCGTAACATTCAATGCTATGGGCCAAGTGCTGGTAAATGGGATTAGGTACATAGGTCAGGTTTTTCTCACGTGTCGGTGCAGACTCAATGGGCCGAAGGGCCTCTTCTGCACTCTGTGATTCTGAGTGAGCGGGAAAATACATGGCAGATGCAGTATAACGTGGGTAAGTGTGAAGTTATCCGCTTTGGTCGGAAAAACAGAATGGCAGAGTATTATTTAAATGGTGATAGATTGGGAAATGTTGATGTACGAAGAGACCTGGGTCTCCTTGCACACCAATCACTGAAAGCAAGCATGCAGGTGCAGCAGCAGTTAAGGAGGCAAATGGTATGTTCGCCTTCATTGTGAGAGGATTCGAGTACAGGAGCAGGGATGTCTTACTGCAGCTGTACAGGGCCTTGGTGAGATCACAGCTGGAGTATTATGTGCAGTTTTGATCTCCTTACCTAAGAAAGGATAATTTGCCACAGAGGGAGTTCAGCGAAGGTTCACCAGGCTGATTCCTGGGATGGCAGGATTGTCGTATGAGGAGAGATTGGGCCGACTAGCCCTGTATTCACCGGAGATTAGAAGAATGTGAAGGGATTTCATTGAAACGTATAAAATTGTGACAGGGATGGACAGACTGGATGCAGGGATGATGTTTCCTCTGGCTGGGGTGAGGGTCTAGAAGAAGGAATCACAATCTCAGGATATGCACAAGGCCATTTAGAACTGAGATGAGGAGAAACTTCCTCACTCGGGTTGGTGAACCTGTGGAATTCTCTCCCACAGAGGCTGTCGAGGCCAAGTCACTGAATATATTTCAGAAGGAAATAGATAGATTTCTAGACTCTAAAGGTGTCGAGGGGTGTGGGGAGAGAGCGGGAGTATGGGGTTGAGGTAGAGGATCAGCCATGAACCTATTGAATGGTGGAGCAGGCTCGAAGGGCCGAATTACCTACTCCTCCTATTTTTCTATGTTTGATGTGGACAGTGCAGAGGGAGCTTTACTCTGTATCTAACCCTGTACTGTACCTGTCCTGGGAGTGTTTGATGGGGACAATGTAGAGGGAGCTTTACTCTGTATCTAACCCCGTGCTGCACCTGTCCTGGGAGTGTTTGATGGGGACAGTGTAGACGTCAGGGGGTTTGGGGAGAAAGCGGGAATATGGCGTTGAGAGAGAGGATCAGCCATGATCATATTGAATGGCGGAGCAGGCTCGAAGGGCTGAATGACCTACTCCTGCTTCTATTTTCTATGTTTAATTAGGGGCGGGCAATGAATGCTGGCCTAGCCAATGACACTCTCATCACATGAAAGATTTTTGAAAAGGTAGAAAATATCTGGAGAGCACTGGACTGAATTGGCATGCCTCTCTGCACCTCTTCTCTCCCTTCGCACTCACCCACTCATTGTATGGGTGTGCATGTGGGGAATGGCTGGGGTGAAATCATTGTTGGAACAGGATCATGGAATGATACAACAAAGAAGGCGGCATTTGGACCATTGCGCCTGTGCCGGCTTTTTGAAGGGGCTATCCAATTAGTTTCACTCCTCCCTCTACTCTGTAACCCACTGTGTCTCATTGCCTTCACTCGCCACTGCCGCTGTGTCAACACTGATTGTGAGGTTTCACTGTAACCATTGTCACTGTATCAACACTGATGTGGGGTTTCACTGTAATCACTGTCACTATATCAACACTGGGGTTTCACTGTAATCACTTGCTGTCTCAACACTGGTGTGGGGTTTCACTGTAATCACTGTCACTATATCAACACTGGGGTTTCACTGTAATCACTTGCTGTCTCAACACTGATGTGGGGTTTCACTGTAATCACTGTCACTATATCAACACTGGGGTTTCACTGTAATCACTTGCTGTCTCAACACTGGTGTGGGGTTTCACTGTAACCAGTGTCACTGTATCAACACTGATGAGGTTTCATTGTAACCAGTATCACTCTTTCAACACTGGTGTGGGGTTTCACTGTAACCATTGTTACTGTATGAAAGCTGATGTGGAATTTCACTGTAATCAGTGTCACTGTGTAAACACTGATGTGGGGTTTCGCTGTAACACTGTCATTGATGGGAGGCTTCACTGCAATCACTGTCACTGTGTCAACATTGATGTGGGGTTTAACTGTAAAGAGTGTCACTGCATCAAAACTGATGAGGTTTCACTGTAACCACTGGCACTGTATAACACGTGTGAGGTTTCACTGTAATCACCATCACTGCATCAGCACCTGTGTGATGTTTCACTGTAACCACTGTCAATGCGTCAACTTTGATGTGAGGTTTCACTGTAATCAATGACGCTGATATGGGTTTTCACTGTAATCACTGTCACTGCATCAGCACAGGTGTGAGGCTTTGCAGTAACTAGTGTCACTGCATCAACACTGATGTGAAGTTTGTGTATCCAGTGCCATTGCATCAACACTGATGTGGGATTTTGCTGTAACCATGGGCACTGATGTGAGGTTTCACTGTAATCACTGTCACTGTGTCAACATTGATGCAGGGTTTCACTATAACCAGTGTCACTGCACCAAAACTGATGTAAGGTTTCACAGTAACTAGGGCCACTGCATCAACACTGATGTGGGATTTCGCTGTAATCACTGACACTGTATAAACACTGCTGTGAAGTTTCACTGTAATCACAGTCACTGATGTGAGGTTTCACTGTAATCACTGTCACTGTGTCAACATTGGTGTGGGGTTTCACTGCAATCACTGTCACTGCATCAAAATAGTGAGGTTTCACTGTAACAAGCACCACTGTATCAACACTGATGTGGGATTTCACTGTAACCACTGGCATTGTATAAACACTGATGTGAGGTTTCACTGTCACTGATGTGGGATTTCACTGTAACCACTACCACTGTGTCAACATTGGTGTGAGGTTTCCCTGTAATCACTGTCACTGATGTGAGGTTTCCCTGTAATCACTGTCACTGATGTGAGGTTTCACTGTAATCACCCTCACTGATGTGAGATTTCACTGTAATTACTGTCACTGATGTGAGGTTTCCCTGTAATCACTGTCACTGATGTGAGGTTTCACTGTAATCACCCACACTGATGAGGTTTCACTGTAATCACCCTCACTGATGTGAGATTTCACTGTAATTACTGTCACTGATGTGAGGTATTACTGTCACTGATGTGAGGTTTCACTGTAATCACTGTCACAGCATCAATACTGATGTGGGTTTCACTGTAATCAATGTCACTGCATCAACACTGGTGTGAGGTTTCCCTGTAATCACTGATACCGATGTCGTGTTTCAGTGTAACCACTGTCACTGATTTGGGGATTCACTGTAACCACTCACTGTGTCAACATGGATGTGGATTCCACTGTAATCACTGTCACGGCATCAGCACTGAGGTGAAGTTTCACTCTAATCGATGTCACTGCATCAGCACTGGTGTCAGGTTTCACTGTAATCACTGTCACTGATGTGAGCTTTCACTGTAATCACACTGGATCAGCACTGGTGTGAGGTTTCACTGTAATCACACTGATATGAGGTTTCACTGTAACCACTGTCACTGTGTCAACACTGGTCTGAGGTTTCACTGTAATCACTGTCACTGGTGTGAGGTTTCACTGTAATCACTGTCACTGGTGTGAGGTTTCACTGTAATCACTGTCACTGATATGAGGCTTCACTGTAATCACTGTCACTGATATGAGGCTTCACTGTAATCACTGTCACTGATGTGAGGCTTCACTGTAATCACTGTCACTGATGTGAGGTTTCACTGTAATCACTCTGATATGAGGTTTCACTGTAAACACTGTCACTGATGTGGGGTTTCTGTGTAAACACTCACTGATATGAGGTTTCACTGTAAACACGTTCACTGATGTGGGGTTTCACTGTCACTGATGTGAGGTTTCACTGTAAACACTGTCACTGATTTGGGGTTTCACTGTAACCACTGTCACTGATGTGGGGTTTCACTATAATCACTGTGTCAACATGGATGTGGATTTCACTGCAATCACTGTCACGGCATCAGCACTGAGGTGAAGTTTCACTCTAATCGATGTCACTGCATCAGCACTGGTGTGAGGTTTCACTGTAATCACTGTCACTGATGTGAGCTTTCACTGTAAACTCTGTCACATATGAGGTTTCAGTGCAACCGTGTCAACACTGGTGTGGGGTTTCACTTTTACCACTGTTACTGATGTGAGGTTTCACTGTAATCACTGATGTGGGGTTTCACTGAATCATACTGGATCAGCACTGGTGTGAGGTTTCACTGTAATCACTGCCACTGATGTGAGGTTTCACTAAACACTGCCACTGATGTGAGGTTTCACTAAACACTGCCACTGATGTGAGGTTTCACTAAACACTGCCACTGATGTGAGGTTTCACTAAACACTGCCACTGATGTGAGGTTTCACTAAACACTGCCACTGATGTGAGGTTTCACTAAACACTGCCACTGATGTGAGGTTTCACTAAACACTGCCACTGATGTGAGGTTTCACTAAACACTGCCACTGATGTGGGGTTTCACCGTAACCACTGTCACTGATGTGAGGTTTCACTGTAATCACTATCACTGATGTGATGTTTCACTGTAATCACTGTGACTGGTGTGAGGTTTCACTGTAGCCACTGTCACTGTGTCAACACTGGTGTTGGGTTTCCCTGTAATCACTGTCACTGATGTGAGGTTTCACTGTAACCACTGTCACTGATGTGAGGTTTCACTGTAACCACTGTCACTGATGTGGGGTTTCTGTGTAAACACTGTCACTGATATGAGGTTTCACTGTAAACACGGTCACTGATGTGGGGTTTCACTGTCACTGATGTGAGGTTTCACTGTAAACACTGTCACTGATTTGGGGTTTCACTGTAACCACTGTCACTGATGTGGGGTTTCACTGTAATCACTCACGGCATCAGCATTGACGTGAAGTTTCAGCGCTGGTGTGAGGTTTCACTGTAATCACTGTCACTGATGTGAGCTTTCACTGTAAGCTCTGGCACATATGAGGTTTCACTGCAACCGTGTCAACACTGGTGTGGGGTTTCACTGTTACCACTGTCACTGATGTGAGATTTCACTGTAATCACTATCACTGATGTGAGATTTCACTGTAATCACCCTCACTGATGTGAGGTTTCACTGTCACTGTATCAGCACTGACGTGGGGTTTCACCGAATCACACTGCATCAGCACTGGTGTGAGGTTTCACTGTAATCACTCACTGATATGAGGTTTTACTGTAACCACTGTCACTGATGTGGGGTTTCACTGTCACTGATGTGAGGTTTCGCTATAATCACTGTCACTGTCAACACTGATGTGAAGTTTCACTGTAATCACTGTCACCGCTGGTGTGAGGTTTCACTGTAGTCACTGTCACTGATGTGAGGTTTCACTGTAATCACTGTCACCGCTGGTGTGAGGTTTCACTGTAGTCACTGTCACTGATGTGAGGTTTCACTGTAATCACTGTCACCGCTGGTGTGAGGTTTCACTGTAGTCACTGTCACTGATGTGAGGTTTCACTGTAATCACTGTCACCGGTGGTGTGAGGTTTCACTGTAGTCACTGTCAACACTGGTGTGAGTATTCACTCTAGCTGCTGTTTGACTTCATTCTGATAACCTGGAGAAGGTTGTCCCATGTTACCATTTTGAATAGGTGGCTCCTGATTATTGATTTGCTCATCATAAGGACTCAAGCATATCAGAAATGCCCTCTGAGAAATCCATCTCCAGCCACCCAAAGTGAAGGAAATGCACATCGCAGAGACTGCTAACTGTGTAGATAGCTACTAGCTAGGTGCTTCTGGCAAAAGCAAATGGCTCTGCAATTGAACAGCATGATCCCATTAGGTTCTGCTGCTGTCTGTGGACCTGCTTTCTAACCTGTACACTTTCTACAGTCAGAGCAACAGTGCAAGATGGCTCGTTGAGTTAGAGCCTGCAGCACCCAAACCTCGAGTGGTCTCTCACCTCCTAGTCAAAGAAGGTTCAAACCCACTGCAGATATTTGAGCTCAAAATCTAGCCTGTGCAATACAGATGCAGTGCTGCAATGTCAGAGGGTCTGTACTGAGGGAGCACTGACCTGTCAGAGGGTCAGTACAGAGGGTGTGCCGCACTGCCAGAGGGTCAGTATGGAGGGAGTGCTGCAATGTTGGAGGGTCAGTACAGAGGGAACACTGCACTGGGGAGGGTCAGTACTGAGGGAGTGCTGCGGTGTCAGAGGGTCAGTACTGAGGGAGTGCTGCACTGTCGGAGGGTCAGTACTGAGGGAGTGCTGCACTGTCAGAGGGTCAGTACTGAGGGAGTGCTGCACTGTCAGAGGGTCAGTACTGAGGGAGTGCTGCACTGTCAGAGGGTCAGTACTGAGGGAGTGCTGCACTGTCAGAGGGTCAGTACTGAGGGAGTGCTGCACTGTCAGAGGGTCAGTACTGAGGGAGTGCTGCACTGTCAGAGGGTCAGTACTGAGGGAGTGCTGCGGTGTCTGAGGGTCAGTGCTGAGGGAGCGCCGCACTGTCGGAGGGTCAGTGCTGAGGGAGCGCCGCACTGTCGGAGGGTCAGTGCTGAGGGAGCGCCGCACTGTCGGAGGGTCAGTACTGAGGGAGCGCCGCACTGTCGGAGGGTCAGTACTGAGGGAGCGCCGCACTGTCGGAGGGTCAGTACTGAGGGAGCGCCGCACTGTCGGAGGGTCAGTACTGAGGGAGCGCCGCACTGTCGGAGGGTCAGTACTGAGGGAGCGCCGCACTGTCGGAGGGTCAGTACTGAGGGAGCGCCGCACTGTCGGAGGGTCAGTACTGAGGGAGCGCCGCACTGTCGGAGGGTCAGTACTGAGGGAGTGCCGCACTGTCGGAGGGTCAGTACTGAGGGAGTGCCGCACTGTCTTTCAGGATGAGACATTAAACCAAGGCCCCCGTCTGTCTCTCGGGTGGGTGTAAAAGATCCCACAGCCACCATTTGGAAGAAGAGCAGGAGGGAGTTCTCCTGGGACTAATATTTATTCCTTGATCAACATCGCTAAAAATACATGATCTGGGTCATTATCACATCACAGCTTGTGGGATCTTGCTGTGCGCAAATCAGCTGTCACATTTCCTACACTACAACAGTGACCTCACTTCAAAAAAAGCCCTTCATTGGAGGTGAATCGCTTTGGGACATCCTGAGGTGGTGACAGGCGATGGAGAAATGCAAGCAGATTTTTTTGGACTGAGTGTGTGTGTGTGTGTGTGCCTGTGATTGGGTGTGTGTGAAAGAGAGTGGATTCACTTCCTGACTGACTGCCTTTTCCTTGTTCTGTACGCAGGTGGGACCAGCTCAGGATGCAAGCCCCCCTCCTCTCACTGCTTGGCTGCCTCATTTGGCTTCACCCCCGCTGAGCCCAGCATGTCAAACCAGCACGGGCACCTGCCTCTTGGCAATGTGCAGCCCATGTGTGAACTCCAGCAGGTCCGGCAGGGGCATCACTGGGGCGTGACCGCTGGCCGGGCACCGACATCTGACCACCAGAGAGGCAACCACAGCGACAGGGTATGTCCAGGTATCTGGGGAGAGTGGGGGCACTAAGACACATGTTGATTTTCTCTTTTCCTGCTACATACTCACTTGCATCCCCTTCTCGTCAGTGTTTCCAAGAGCAAGACTAGAGCCCCTGCTGATCGGGAATCTGTGCAGACAAACCTCTGTCGGTCGTTCCTCCTCCCCTGAAAACAGTGACTATCGCTGGGTCATGTTACTGCCCTCCAGTCCCTCTTCACCTACTAGCCCAGGTAGTGAATGCAGGAGCTTATCCCTAATTGTCCTTGAATTGAATGGCTTAGTCAGCCATTTCAGAGGACAGTTAAAAATGAACCACACATCTAGGCCTGACTGGGTTAGAATGGCACATTTCCTTCCCTAAAGGACATTAGTGAACCAGATGGGTTTTTTACGACAATCGATGGTAGTTTCATGGCCACCATTACTGAGCCCAGCTTTATATTCCAGATTCATTCATTTAGTTTCAATTGCGCCAGCTGCCATGATGGGATTTGAACCCATACCTCTGGATTACTTGTCCAATGGCATCACCCTTACACTACTGTCTCTCCCTGGCCTTGCTGCACTCCAGTGCCTGGTCTCCTGCGCAGTGCCCACACCTTTCCCAACTACAGACACTGGCTGCTGATCAGGAGCTGCAATCCTGACTGGCCTTTCTCCCTCTCTAACCTAGGGGAACCTTCATTCGTGACTCCTGTTGCCCCAATCTGTTCACCCTAACCTCTGCTCATTAATTTAGATTAGCCTGTGCCTATTTTTTAATTTTATAGCCAAACAAGAGAACAGCTTTTTTAAAAAAAAAAAATTAATTTAATTTCAGTTTGGTAGTGAGCGGAATAAAGGCCAGTGTGTTTTTCTCCTCCCTCTCCTCCCGCCTTGGCTCTCTGAAGTGTGCCAGGAGGTTTGAGCTGCAGCCCTACAGTGCTTGGATCTCCCTAACTCTGCTGTCTCTTTGCAGGTGTTATCAGACATGACGATCTTACAGAGGAGGATCCCACTTAGCTTCCGTGAGCCTGGAACAGCACCCCTGAGGAAACTCTCGGTGGATTTGATTAAGACGTACAAGCACATTAACGAGGTGAGGAAATGTCCCTTGTGTTTGTTGCATAAACTGCCTGGCGTCATTCCCCTTTACTTTGTGCTGCTCAGTTTCCTGGACTGAACCCCATCCCCCCCCCGCAACCTTTGCCACACCAACCCCAAAATACTTACTCTCATTGGGGTACAATTCCATGGTTACCTGTCACCCCTACCCAACTCACCCTAGCAATCGTTTTGTTTGTGTGGGCATCAACAGGGTGTTTGACAGTGCTGTCAGCTACGTCTGATCTGTTTGTGCGGTGTCCTCTCACTCTGACATACTCCTTCACTCTCAGGCGGCCTCGGTGTGCGGGCGGGATCGAGGTGGGCGCGGGATGATTTGTGTGGGACTGAGGTGGGGCCCCTTCCCCAGGACAGCAATAGTACTGAAATCCTGGATGGAGTTGGGCTGTCCACAGAGCCCAGTGGCTGTGGGACGAGAAGCCATTGAGCTTCTTGGAACCAGGTTCAGCAATGGAGGAGGTGTTGAGAGTTCCACCTCTGCTCGCAGGGAATAGTGCAGGCAACAGTATCGGCAGTTGAATAAAGGACCTGTTGTGGCCCATTAAAGGAGTGAGGAGGGCAGCTGTTAGTTGGTGTTTCTGAGCTGTGTTGCATTAAAAGTGTAGCCTTCCCCCTCCCTTCCCTTCTCTGACTGGGATTGCCTCTTGTTGCCTGGAATTCTGCAGGTGTACTATGCCAAGAAGAAGCGCCGGGCCCAACACGTTCCTCCGGATGATTCCAGCAACAAGAAGGAGCGGAAGATTTACAATGAGGGTTATGATGATGATAACTATGACTACATTGTGAAGAATGGGGAGAAATGGATGGAGCGTTACGAGATAGACTCCTTGATCGGGAAGGGCTCGTTTGGACAGGTAAAGGGGAGGCAGTGCATGTTCTCGAGGACCAGGTGCAGTTAACAAACACACTGAAATATGGAACTGAGGCCCATAGAGGGAGCAGGTCCAACCTTTCCCCTTCATTTGAAGTGGGGAACAATTAGCCAGGGGCTGCTGCTCCTGATTACTGAACATTCACTGAAAACTGGACATGGGGCAAGTGGCCAACCTCCTTCATGAACCGCTAGAGAGAAGGCTCTCTTTGCCACTTCACCTGTCTTTTCTGTTTGCCCACGATGTGAAACCTGTCTGATTAAACCAGACCTGATCTCCACTAGTCAGGTCCTGCCTGTCGCCACCTTGGCCAATTATTTGCCCGCCTCTGAACCCACCTTCTGGGTGCTGCTGGAGGTGCTCCCAACACTCCCTCCACACAAATGCCTGGGTTATCTGAAACCCTGTGACTCCTATTCCAATCCCCACACAATGTCCAGAGCACCTACCATGCTTACTTGCAGCTCCCTGGCATGTCATCTTCCAGAGTCCTCGTCCTCACTGACAGCTCCCTCTGCGGCCTTGCTGCACCCCATCTCTGCGCTCTCAGCCTCTGTCTCAGATTGTACAGTCCACTTTTCCGGCACTAACCTTCTGCCGTTGGCAAAAAGGACCCCCAAGCAACTGGGCTTCCGCTTTGAACTCGGCTGCATAAAGCACCTGCCTACCCGACTTCAGAGGCTCGTGCCCTCTCAACAGCTCGCCACCTAACTCCTCCCTGCTCTGGTGTCTGTTTCTGAAGGTAACCCTGCCCCTCTATAGCCTGTCGTTCACTCCCCCCCCTCTAGGTGGTGAAGGCCTATGATCACCATGAACAGGAATGGGTGGCCGTTAAGATCATCAAGAACAAGAAAGCCTTCCTGAACCAGGCTCAGATTGAACTGCGCCTCCTGGAGCTCATGAACAAACATGACACCGAGATGAAGTATTACATAGGTAAGGAGGGCCAGCAACACGGGGTGGGGACTGTAGCATTGGGGTAAGGTCACTGGGCTAGTAATCCAGAAGCCTGGGCTCATGCTCTGGTGACATGAGTTCACATCCTGCTATAGCAGCTGGAGGAGTTTAAATTCAATTAATTCATGGATCTGGAATAAAAAGCTAGTCTCAGTGATTGTGACCATGAAACTACTGGATTGTCATAAAAACCCATCTGGTTCACTAATGTCCTTCAGGGAGGGAAATCTGCCACCCTTACCTGGTCTGGCCTACGTGTGACTGCAGACCCACAGCAATGTGGTTGACTCTTAACTGCCCCTCTGAGATGCCAAGCAAGTAGGTTCACCACCACTTAGGGGTGGGCATTAAACTCTGGCCCTGGCAGCGACACCCCACATGCCAAGAACTCATATATTTTTTAATTGCTTCCTTTTCTGGGGCAAAGTCCTGCCCCAGTTAAAAGCTGGTGAAGGGCTCCCCTGCCTGGTAGTAATGGGGGTCAGATTCTGAAATGTTTTTGATTCCCCAAGTGTTGCTGTGGAAAGTCATTCTGCTCGGGTCACGGAGTTTAGCTTAATGTAAATAAAACAGAAAATGTTTGAAATGCTCAGCAGGTCGGGCAGCCTCTGTGGAGGGAGAAACAGAGTTAACGTTTTGAGTGGATGACTTTGAGTCAGAACAGGAAAGAGTGAGAGGTGTATTGGATTTGAAGCAAGTGCAGATGGAGGGAAAGGGAGAGAGAGGAAAGGAGGGTCAGCGGTTGAGTAGACGGTGGGAGAGAGGGTCGCGGACAAAACATCAGTTGAATGTAAACACTCTCTTTCTATGCTTGTAATCACCCTTTCCCCACACAGTTCACTTGAAGCGACATTTCATGTTCCGGAACCATCTATGCCTGGTCTTTGAGCTGCTCTCCTACAACCTGTATGACCTGCTGCGGAACACCAACTTCCGCGGAGTCTCCCTCAACCTGACCCGCAAGTTCGCCCAGCAGATGTGTACGGCCTTGCTCTTCCTGGCCACCCCAGAGCTCAGCATCATCCACTGTGATCTCAAGCCGGAGAACATCCTGCTGTGCAACCCCAAGCGCAGTGCCATCAAGATTGTTGACTTCGGCAGCTCCTGCCAGCTGGGGCAAAGGGTGAGAGCGCCATGCCAATGCTCGGTCCAATGGGGTGGTGTGCGCATGTGTATGCACACTTGTCCGTAAGACGGGCGTGGGGTGTGAACGCGGATGGGCGTGGGTAGCGCACGCGGGAGTGCATGTGCGTGTGTGGGCGGGTGTTATGCGTACGGGCAAGTGTGTGCGGGGGACGGGTATGCGCAGGCGGGCGTGTGCGCGCGCGGGTGAGTGGGCATGTGTGCATGCGTGAGGGCGGGCGTACACCTATATTCACGTGTCTGTGTTCCGCTATAAGCAGAAGCAAAGAAATGCATAGAAGAACAGATACCCGGGAGTGAGTTACAGACTGGAATCTAATCGAGGGGTTCGGGGGGGTTTATAAATAGAATAACAGATACCCGGAAGTGAGTTACAGACTGGAATCTAATCGAGGGGTTCAGGGTGGTTTATATATAGAATAACAGATACCCGGGAGTGAGTTACAGACTAGAATCTAATCGAGGGGTTCGGGGTGGTTTATATATAGAATAACAGATACTCGGGAGTGAGTTACAGACTGGAATCTAATCGAGGGGTTCGGGGTGGTTTATAAATAGAATAACAGGTACCCGGGAGTGAGTTACAGACTGGAATCTAATCGAGGGGTTCAGGGTGGTTTATATATAGAATAACAGATGCCCGGGAGTGAGTTACAGACTGGAATCTAATCGAGGCGTTCAGGGTGGTTTATATATAGAATAACAGATACCCGGGAGTGAGTTACAGACTGGAATCTAATCGAGGGGTTCGGGGTGGTTTATATATAGAATAACAGATACCCGGGAGTGAGTTAAAGACTAGAATCTAATCGAGGGATTGAGGGTGGTTTATATATAGAATAACAGATACCCGGGAGTGAGTTACAGACTGGAATCTAATCGAGGGGTTCGGGGTGGTTTATATATAGAATAACAGATACCCGGGAGTGAGTTAAAGACTAGAATCTAATCGAGGGATTGAGGGTGGTTTATATATAGAATAACAGATACCTGGGAGTGAGTTACAGCCTGGAATCTAATCGAGGGATTCAGGGTGGTTTATATATAGAATAACAGATACCCGGGAGCTGGAATCCTGTGAGATGATTTCTCAGCTGTCATGTTTGCTCTTGGTTCTGATTGCTGTCTGAAGTCACTGTGGAGTTTGGTATGCAATGGAAGCCTGTCACACCAGGAACCCCTCTATAGTGTGACCACGACAGTGCTGTAGGACTATTAGGATATCTGCAGTCAGCTGCTCAACAGTCCCATCTTGTACTTAATGGCTATTACACAGCTCCTTCATGTCTGACCCAAGCATCCATTGTTAAACTGTGCCGCCTGCTTAGCAGAGTTTATCCTCTTCCCACAGATCTACCAGTACATTCAGAGCCGTTTCTATCGCTCACCCGAAGTGCTGCTCGGTATGCCCTATGACTTGGCCATTGACATGTGGTCACTGGGCTGTATCTTGGTGGAGATGCACACAGGAGAGCCTCTCTTCAGTGGATCCAATGAGGTGAGATAGTTGTCTGGCTGCCTGGATTACTGTGCGGTTTTGAAACACTTTCCCAGCGTTGTTTTGGCGTCTCAGTGTTTGCTCCCGCTGTCTAACTCTTGTCTGCGTCTTTAGGTGGATCAGATGAATAAGATAGTGGAGGTTGTGGGGATTCCTCCGAGTCACATGCTGGAACAAGCACCCAAAGCCCGCAAGTACTTTGAGAAGCTCTCTGACGGGCTGTGGGCCATCAAGAAAGTGAAAGACATGAAGAAGGTATGTCCAGAGTCCAATAGGCCCTTATGCAGTGTGAAAGCAGCTGCTGGTATGGTGGACTGTCTATCTGCCCTCACACAGACAGGGCCATCAGTACCCGGGGCACTCGACTTAGTAGATCCCTGCATGTGTACACGGGTCTGGTGTGTGGGAGGGTAAGAGGGACAGTGCGAGTCGAGGGGGAGATGGATGGTGCGTGCCGAGGGGGAGGGGGAGAGTGCGTGTGGTAGTAGGACTGGAAAAGTTGAGATGAAGGAGCGGAGAGGTACCATGAACATTAAGGGGAGCAGAGAGGAAGTGGGAGGGTGAGGGGAATGGAGGACATGCGAAAGGTGCCACATTAAGAATGGAAAGGAATGAGTGCAGCCGAGCGAGTAACCGTGCCCTCCTGTCTTTCCACAGGAATATAAAACAGCCGCCTCCCGCAAACTCCACAACATCATTGGCGTCGAGACGGGGGGCCCCAACGGGCGACGGGCAGGTGAACCCGGACACACGCCTGCTGAGTACTTGAAGTTCAAGGACTTGATTCTAAGGATGCTGGACTATGATCCTAAAACGCGAATCACCCCTTTCTATGCACTTCAACACAACTTCTTCAAGAAGACCTTGGACGAAGGGACAAACACAAGTAACAGCATCTCGACCAGCCCTTCGGTGGAGCACAGCCAGTCAGCCAGCACTGCCAGCTCCCTGTCCAGCTCAGGTACAGGCCCAGCACCCTAATCCTCCTTCCCGCACCACCTCAATCCTCTTACCCCCACCGCCCTCCCTCCAACCACTATCTACTTTCCTCAGCTCATGGTCATCTTAAAGCTGATTGTAAATGCACTGTAGGGAATAGGGGAAATCAACCAAAGTTCCTTCTCCTGTTCACTGTCAAGTACATGAATTAGCAAGCCCTACTACTCCACAGGCTGTACCATTAATTTAACTGTTTAATTTTCTTACCCAAATGGCTAATTCTTTACCTAAACTTCTAGTACCCAGAAGAAAAGAAACTCTGACCAGGCTTCTTTCAAAAAACTCAGAATGATTAATTTAAAACAAAACTCCTTGTAAACAAGTTTCAAGAACGGGTTGACACACAATTGTAATCTGAAAGTGTAACTGCGCATGCATACACACGCACACAGACACACAGACAGACAGACAGACACATACACACACAGACAGACACATACACACACACAGACACATACACACACACAGACACATACACACACACACAGACACATACACACACACAGACAGACACACACAGACAGACAGATACACACAGACACACACACACACACACAGACACATACACACACAGACAGACACACACACACACACAGACAGACACACACACAGACACAGACAGACAGACACAGACACACACACAGACAGACACACACAGACAGACATACACACACAGACAGACACATACACACACACACAGACAGACACACACACAGACAGACACATACACACGGACAGACAGACAGACACACACACACACACACACAGACACAGACACACACAGACAAACAAGAGACACCCAGGTAGTCTCTGCAGAGTCAGGTGGATGGAAATAAAATTCTCTGCGAAAGAAACAAAAATGAAAGGTCACGGAGGTTCGAGGCTGTCAGTCTGACGTTGCCTCGGGTGAAGACATCCTGGGGTCAAGTAGATGTTGGGAAGTTCACCAACGATGCATCAGCATGGAGGAGGGTACAGCTGGACCAATTCTTCTGTCTCAGCTAGCAAGTCCAAACTTATGCAGACAAACCACACTCAGATGAGGATTACCTGACTACGGGTCGAGAACCACACACGGTTTCACAAAACAGAGAGGGAGAGAGAGAGAGCTCGTCAGGGTAACCTCCTATTTTCGGCCTTGCCCCAACAAGACTGAAAGCAAAACCACAGGTTCAAACTTAAGGTTTGCCTCTGCCATTTGATTGCCTTTTCATTAATTAAAGGGCTTTGCAGTTCAAAACAAACAAACAACTCCATCTCAAGTACCATAGAGCTCAAGTGATTGCTTCTCTTTTATTCATTTAATTTGCTTTTCTTTTATTCCTTCATGTGGGCTTCACTGGCAAGGTCAGCACTTATTGCCCATCCCTAATTGCCCCTTAAGAAGGTGGTGGTGAGCTGCCTTCTTGACCCGCTGCAGTCCCTGTGGCGTAGGTACACCCACAGTGCTGCTGGGGAGGGAGTTCCAGGATTTTGACCCAGCGACAGTGAAGGAACGGCCGATATATTTCCAAGTCAGGATGGTGAGTGACTTGGAGGGGAACTTCCAGGTGGTGGTGTTCCCAAGTGTCTGCTGCCCTTATCCTTCTAGATGGTAGTGGTCGTGGGTTTGGAAGGTGCTGCCTAAGGAGCCTTGATGAATTCCTGCAGTGCATCTTGTAGATGGTACACACTGTTGCCACTGTGCGTCGGTGGTGGAGGGAGTGAATGTTTGTGGATGTGGTGCCAATCAAGTGGGCTGCTTTGTCCTGGATGGTTAGATTCTCTCTTGTTGGAGATGGTCATTGCCTGGCACTTATGTGGTGCGAACGTTACTTGCCACTTGTCAGCCCAAGCCTGGATATTGTCCAGGTCTTGCTGCATTTGGACATGGACTGCTTCAGTACCTGAGGAGTCGCGAATGGTGCTGAACATTGTGCAATCATCAGCGAACATCCCCACTTCTGACCTTATGATGGAAGGAAGGTCATTGATGAAGCAGCTGAAGATGGTTGGGCCGAGGACACTACCCTGAGGAACTCCTGCAGTGATGTCCTGGAGCTGAGATGATTGACTTCCAACAACCACAACCATCTTCCTTTGTGCTGGGTACGACTCCAACCAGCGGAGAGTTTTCCCCCTGATTCCCATTGACTCCAGTTTTGCTAGGGCTCCTTAATGCCACACTCGGTCAAATGCTGCCTTGATGTCAAGGGCAGTCACTCTCACCTCACCTCGGGAGTTCAGCTCTTTTGTCCATATTTGAACCAAGGCTGTAATGAGGTCAGGAGCTGAGTGACCCTGGCAGAACCCAAACTGGGCATCAGTGAGCAGGTTATTGCTAAGCAAGTGCCACTTGATAGCACTGTTGACGACCCCTTAGTTTACTGATGATGGAGAGTAGAGTGATGGGGCGGTAGTTGGCCGGGTTGGATTTGTCCTGCTTCTTATGTACAGGACATAGCTGAAGCAGGAGAAGATGGCCTGGAAGAGGCCTGTGTGTTGACAGTTCCAAGATGAACTTGTGATCCTTTTTTAAAAAAAGACTTTGGAGGCTGCCAATGTCCAAACAATGCATCGCTCTTCCATATTTTAAAATGTACAATCCAATGTACATTTAGAGTGAGATGACTCTTACTCCAGCCACTGTCTATTGAACCCTGGGTTAGAGAGAGTGCAGAAATCAGCCAGGGCCCCTGCTCCTGATCACTGTCCAGTGATCCCTGGGTTAGAGAGAGAGGGAAATCAGCCAGGGTTCCTGCTCCTGATCACTGTCCAGTGATCCCTGGGTTAGAGAGAGAGAGAGGGAAATCAGCCAGGGTTCCTGCTCCTGATCACTGTCCAGTGACCCCTGGGTTAGAGAGAGAGGGGAAATCAGCCAGGGTCCCTGCTCCTGATCATTGTCCAGTGACCCCTGGGTTAGAGAGAGAGAGGGGGAAATCAGCCAGGATTCCTGCTCCTGATCACTGTCCAGTGATCCCTGGGTTAGAGAGAGAGAGGGGGGAAATCAGCCAGGGTTCCTGCTCCTGATCACTGTCCAATGATCCCTGGGTTAGAGAGAGAGAGAGGGGAAATCAGCCAGGGTTCCTGCTCCTGATCACTGTCCAGTGATCCCTGGGTTAGAGAGAGAGAGAGAGAGAGGGGAAATCAGCCAGGGTTCCTGCTCCCGATCACTGTCCAGTGATCCCTGGGTTAGAGGGAGTGAGGGAGGGAAATCAGCCAGGGTTCCTGCTCCTGATCACTGTCCAGTGACCCCTGGGTTAGAGAGGGAGAGAGAGAGGGGAAATCAGCCAGGGTTCCTGTTCCTGATCACTGTCCAGTGACCCCTGGGTTAGAGGGAGTGAGGGAGGGAAATCAGCCAGGATTCCTGCTCCTGATCACTGTCCAGTGACCCCTGGGTTAGAGAGAGAGAGGGGAAATCAGCCAGGGTTCCTGCTCCTGATCACTGTCCAGTGACCCCTGCTCAGCAGTGTGTGTGAGAAAGACAGGACTGATTGTGCTACTATGCACCGCATGGAGCAGTGACAGTCTGTGGGCTGTGTTGCCATCCACCTCTCACTCTTGACAGTGTGCATAATCAACCTCACCTCAGTTCTTGTTTCAGATGATGCACCTTCCCCTGAATGAGCATGACCAGCACCTGGAAATCCTCCGGATATAACTTTGTGATGATAGGATTGCAGATTTTCTCCAGCTCCTTCTGTTGGTGCTCATATTCATCCTTTTCAGCAGTCTGGTGCCTTTCTAGCCAGCTGATATCTTCATTACATTTGTCTAAAATCTTCTGCTTATAATCATCCACAACTTTGCCCTTTAGCTTTTCATCCTCACTTGTGGCTTCAATCTAGCATTGTAGCACGGGGTACAGAGCTGTGGGGGCAGATCTGTCACTGTATAGCATGGGGTACGGTACTGGTGACGACAGGTCTGTTACTGTATAACACTGGGGTACAGTACTGTGGGGGCAGGTCTGTCACTGAATAACACTGGGGTACGGTACTGGTGGGGACAGGTCTGTCACTGCATAACACTGGGGTACGGTACTGGTGGGGACAGGTCTGTCACTGTGTAGCACTGGGGTACAGCACTGGTGGAGGGAGGTCTGTCCATGTATAATACTGGGGTACAGTACTGGTGGGGACGGGTCTGTCACTGTATAACACTGGGGTACAGTACTGGTGGGGACAGGTCTGTCACTGTATAACACTGGGATATAGTACTGGTGGGGACAGGTCTGTCACTGTATAACACTGGGGTACAGTACTGGTGGGGATAGGTCTGTCACTGTATAAAACTAGGTAGCAGTACTGCTGGGGACTAGCCTGTCACTGCATAACACTGGGATATAGTACTGGTGGGGACAGGTCTCTCACTGTATAACACAAGGGATACAGTACTGGTGGGGACAGGTCTGCCACTGTATAACACTGGGGTACAGTACTGGTGGGGATGGGTCTGTCACTGTATAACACTGGGGTACAGTACTGGTGGGGACAGGTCTCTCACTGTATAACACAAGGGATACAGTACTGGTGGGGACAGGTCTGTCACTGTATAACACTGGGGTTCGGTACTGATGGGGACAGGTCTGTCACTGTATAACACTGGGGTACAGAACAGGTGGGGACAGGCCTGTCACTGTGTAACACTGGGGTACAGTACTGGTGGGGACAGGTCTGTCACTGTGTAACACTGGGGTACAGTACTGGTGGGGACAGGTCTGTCACTGTAACACTGGGGTACAGTACTGGTGGGGATGGGTCTGTCACTGTATAACACTGGGGTACAGTACTGGTGGGGACAGGTCTGTCCCTGTATAACACTGAGGTACAGTACTGGTGGGGATGGGTCTGTCACTGTATAACACTGGGGTACAGCACCTGTGGGGACAGGTCTGTCACTGTATAATACTGGGGTACAGTACTGGTGGGGACAGGTCTGTCACTGTATAACACTGGGGTACAGTACTGGTGGGGACAGGTCTGTCACTGTATAACACTGGGGTACAGTACTGGTGGGGATGGATCTGTTACTGTATAACACTGAGGTACAGTACTGGTGGGGACAGGTCTGTCACTCTAACCCTGAGGTGCGGTATTGAATGGGATGTCTAGGTTTGTGTTTAAATGGGTAATTGTATCTCTGCGCTCATTAATGGTTCCTTATCTTGACTGATGATTCTATGAACTCTGATTTAGTTGCATTTTTCTCTTACAGTTGTTTGATTGGTGATGACTTCAGTACGGCTTTTTGGTCGTCTTCTTTGGCATGTGTAACTGTCTGAATGTCTTGCTGCTTTTATACGGTGCTCTTGTTGCTGGTTGTGCTGCGTACTTGCAGTGTCTCTGTGTGCTGGATTTTTCTGTGTTTTATTGTCTCTCTCTCTCTCTCTCTCTCTTCCACACCCCCTCCCCCACCCACCCCCAAACGTCTACCTGCTACTGGGAACTCCACTGCTAACCGTTGACCGTTCCTACTCTCAGGTGGCTCCAGTGGGTCTTCGAGTGATAACCGGAATCAACGGTACACCAACCGATACTTCAACAGCACCGAGGCTCACACAGACTATGAAATGCACAGTCCACAGGTACGGAGTCTCCGAACCTCTCAGCTCAGTGACCTAGCCTTCGATCATGCATGGTGAGGGAGCGGGAGGGTCTAACCGTCCATCTTAAAAAATACTCCTGGCCCTCGACGCAGCACAGTACGTCAGATACAGCGAAGACACGCCAGCAATTTCCTGGATCCCCTTAAAGTCAAAAGCAGAGAGCGGAGAAGCCTGCTCCCAGTATGATGTCCAATTCGTTTCTTCTGGAAGGTCCAGCCCTCCCTCCCTCTCCATTTTCGCTGTCTGTTGGAAGTAGCTCTGTGTGTTCTCTCTGCTTCCATTCGGTGGTCTCAATTGCATTCACTGGTTTGTTTGTTTGTTGGTACAAAGAGGCAGAGTGGGCGTCCCGGATCCCAATGAATGACCATCTTTTCATCTTGTTTGTAAAGGTGGTGATTGTAACCCATGTGGCTGAGTTTTCTGTGCTTAGGTGTCTGTACGCGCGCGCTTGTGTCTATACGCGCGCATGTGTGTCTGTACGCGCGCGTACGTGTCTGTATCCGACTGTATCGATGTGTTTATGCGTCTGTATATGTGTGTATACACGTCTGAGTAGAAGTGTTTGTTTATCTGTGTGTGTCTGTCTGTCTGCGTATATCATATGTCACATTCTCCTCATGTTTTGGCTCCAGGAAGGGGCTAACTCCCTGACCAGCTGTGCCAGTGTGTTGCCATACCCGCTGTGTTGCCCAACCTCCTGGTGCTGCGTTGTATGAAGTTGGTTTAATTGCTGTGACCTTCTGAGAATGGGGTATCCAGAGCCTGTGGCCCCATTTTACCTCTTCATCTGTGCCCTGGATTGAACTGAATCTGTGTCTCCACACTGCAGCTGTGTTGGGACTGTTCGGAAGTAATGGTTTCCATTTCACCCACGTTGCTGAAGTTTTGGTTCCAGTGACATATCGCAGTGAGCCCTGAGTGGGAGCACCTCTGTGCCTCCATCTGCTGCGATTGCCCACGGATAAGGAGACAAGCCCCCCTAACCCTACACCCCCTGCCCCGCCCCTACACCCCACCACCCACCCAGCCTTCACCTCCAGCTTCAGATGGATGTAGGCTACAGGAAATCGCGTGGAGAATATCCCGGCAATGTGGATTGCTGAAGGTTCTCATTGCTTCACCTTTCTGCTGTCAGTCCGATCACCCGCTGCATTCACTCCCAGGACAGGAGCCCCCCACCACCACCAAGAAGCCTCCTCCAGCAGAAGGATCCACCTTTGGAGAAGGGAGTGAAGCCACTAAACTGGAAAAGAGGCAGGGGGTGGTGCTGGGATGACTGGACTCTGAGGAAGCTTGTGTTGCCTCGGTATGTGACAGTATGGCACTGCTTACCTTCCTTCACCGTCGGTAACACTGGGGAGGTTGGGGGGGCTCCTGCAGCTTCTGTGACCAGGGCTGGTGTGTCCGGTGCAGCCCCTTCAGGTGCCAGCGGCTGTTTCTATCCTGATGCTGTTTGTGTACTCTGACAGAATGTGTGTGGGGTGGAGCAGTGCCTGATCACCAGGTCATTTCTCAGAGAGCAGGGGGCCCTCCATCAACCTCTGGTTGTTTTCCTATACCATGCTGCTACTGGTTATGTGCAGCCACTGGTGTGGACTGTACCAACAGAATTGGCAGCTGGGACACTGTCAGAAATTCTCAACCTCACCAAACTCTTCATTCTCCCTCACTCCACAGAGGCTCATTAAAGGGCTGATCTAATCAAGGGCTTTAAGATGATTAAAAGATACAATAGAGTTGATAGAGAGAAATTTACTTCTTCTGGTGTGGGGAGTCCAGGACAAGGAGGCAGAACCTTAAAATTCGAGCCAGGCCGTTCAGGGGGTGATGTCAGGAAGCAATTCCTCACACAAAGGGGAGTGGAAATCTGGAACTGTCCCTCCCAAAAAAGCTGTCGAGGCTGGAAGGGGTCAACAGAAAATTTCAACACTGAGATAGAGAGATTTTTGTTGGTTAAGGGGATTAAGGGTTACAGAACCGAGGCGGGTAGATGGAGTTAAGATACAGATCAGGCATGATCAGATTCAATGGCAGAGCAGGCTCGAGGGGCTGAATGGCCTCCTACTAACCCAGTGTAACAGGCTCAAGGGGCTGAATGGGCCTCCTCCTGTTCCTGTGTAACAGGCTCAAGGGGCTGAATGGGCCTCCTCCTGTTCCTGTGTAACAGGCTCGAGGGGGCTGAATGGGCCTCCTCCAGTTCCTGTGTAACAGGCTCGAGGGGGCTGAATGGGCCTCCTCCTGTTCCTGTGTAACAGGCTCGAGGGGGCTGAATGGGCCTCCTCCTGTTCCTGTGTAACAGGCTCGAGGGGGCTGAATGGGCCTCCTCCTGTTCCTGTGTAACAGGCTCGAGGGGGCTGAATGGGCCTCCTCCTGTTCCTGTGTAATGTAGCAAATACAATTGAGAACCAGGCTGAATTCAGAAGGAATGTGAAAAAGCAAATACAAGAAGCAGAGGGATTATGAAAAAAGACTGCCAGCTAATATAAAAGGAAATCCCAGAGTAATCTATAATCACATCAATAGGAAAAGGGTGGTAAAAGGAGGAGCAGGGCCAATTAGGGACCAAAAAGGGGATTTACACAGAAGCAAGAGGCATGGCCGAGGTGTTAAAAATACTTTGCATTTGTCTTTACCTATGAGGCAGATGCTGCTCAGGCCATGGTGACAGAGGAGGAAACTCAGGCACTAGAAGGGTTTAAAATTGATAAGGAGGAGGTGTTGGATCAGCTGTCGGTTATTAAAGTTGATAAGGCACCGGGACCGGATGAGATGCATCCAAGAATATTGAAGGAAGTGAGAGTGGAAATTGCAGAGGCATTGACAATAATCTTTCAATGTTTCCTGGATTCGGGGGAGGTGCCGGAGGACTGGAGAATTGCAAACATTACGCCCTTGTTCAAAAAAGGTTGTAAAGATCTGCCCTGCAATTACAGACCAGTCAGTTTAACTTCGATGGTGTGGAAACTTCTAGAAACAATTATTCGGGATAGAATTAATAATCATATGGAAAATTGTGGATTGATTCGGAAGAGTCAGGATGGATTTGTAAAAGGAAAATCGTGTCTAACTAACTTGCTGGAGGTTTTTGAAGAGGTAACAGAGATGGTTGATGAGGGCAAGGCCGTTGATGTGGTGTACATGGACTTCCAAAAGGTGTTCGATACAATGCCACGCAACAGACTTGAGGAAAATTATAGGTCATGGAATAAAAGGGACAGTAGCAACGTGGGTACAAAATTGGCTGAGGGATAGGAAACAGAGTAATAGTTAATGGGTATTTTTCAGGCTGGAAGAAGGTTTGTAGTGGAGTTCTCGAGGGGACCCTTGCTTTTCCTAATATATATAAATGATCTAGATCTTGGTGTGCAGGGGACAATTTCAAAGTTTGCGGACGACACAAAACTCGGGAGAATTGTAAACTGTGAGGAGGACAGTGTAGAACTTCAAAAGGACATTGACACATTGGTGGGGTGGGCAGATAGGTGGCAGATGGAGTTCAATGTGGGGAAGTGTGAGGTGATACACTTTATACTCTCTCTCTCCATGTTCTTTGTACCAGAATAAAGGATACTATTCTAAAGGGTGTGCAGGAGCAGAGAGACCTGGGTGTATATGTACATAAGTCACTAAAGGTAGCAGGACAGGTAGAGAGAGCTGTTTATAAAGCATACAGTATTCTAAGCTTCATTAATAGGGGCATAGAATATAAGAGCAGGGAGGTTAGGATGAAATTATATAGGACACTGGTTAGATCTCAGCTGGAGTATTGTGCACAGTTTTGGGCACCACATTATAGGAAGGATGTGAACACGTTGGAGAGAGTGCAGAAGAGGTTTACAAGAATGGTTCCAGGGATGAGAAACGTCAGTTATGAGGAAAGATTGGAGAAGTTGGGACTGTTCTCCTTGGAGAGGAGAAGGCTGAAAGGAGACTTGATAGAAGTTTTCAAAATAATGAGGGGCCTCGACAGAGGAGATAGTGAGAAACTGTTCCCACTCGTAAATGGATGGAGAACCAGAGGGCACAGTTTTAAATTGTTTTGCAAAAGAAGCAAATGTGAGGTGAGAAAAAACTTGTTCACACAGCGAGTGGTTGGAGTCTGGAATGCACGGCCTGGAAGTGTGGTGGAGGCAGGTTCAATTGAGGCATTCGAGAGGGCAGTGGATAATTATCTAAATAGAAACAATGTGCAGGGTTACAGGGAAAAGGCTGGAGATTGGAACTAAGTTAAAATGCTCTGAGAACAGGTACAGACACGATGGACAGAATGGCCTCCTACACCGTAACAATTTTGTGATTCTGTAACAGGCTCGAGGGGGCTGAATGGGCCTCCTATTGTTCTGTGTAACAGGCTCGAGGGGCTGAATGGGCCTCCTCCTGTTCCTGTGTAACAAGCTCGAGGGGCTGAATGGGCCTCCTCCTGTTCCGGTGTAACAGGCTCGAGGGGCTGAATGGGCCTCCTCCTGTTCCTGTGTAACAAGCTCGAGGGGCTGAATGGGCCTCCTCCTGTTCCTGTGTAACAGGCTCGAGGGGCTGAATGGGCCTCCTCCTGTTCCTGTGTAATAGGCTCGAGGAGCTGAATGGGCCTCCTCCTGTTCCGGTGTAACAGGCTCGAGGGGGCTGAATGGGCCTCTTCCTGTTCCTGTGTAACAGGCTCGAGGGGGCTGAATGGGCCTCCTCCTGTTCCTGTGTAACAGGCTCGAGGGGCTGAATGGGCCTCCTCCTGTTCCTGTGTAACAGGCTCGAGGGGGCTGAATGGGCCTCCTCCTGTTCCTGTGTAACAGGCTCGAGGGGGCTGAATGGGCCTCGTCCTGTCCCTGTGTGACAGGCTTGAGGGGCTGAATAGCCTCCTCCTGTTCCTGTTCCACTGTAGGAGACATCACACTTGTTGCCCAACAGCTCACATAAGCACTTTCCTGCCAGGGATCACTGGACAGTGATCAGAAGCAGGAACCCTGGCTGATTTTCCCTCTCTCTAACACAGGGGTCATTAAGGAGAGCTCAGTTACCTTTAATGCTTGTTGCCCCTGAACTGAGAGCAGTGAGTGAAGTGTAGATAACAGGGTTGGATGGGTTGTGCAATCTGTATACCTCGTGTGGTTTTGTTTTGGACTGGCCTGTCCAGCTGACTGCCCTGTCATTGCTAATGTTGCTGTGTTTTGTATTTCTAGGTTCCGCCGCATTCAATGCACCACCAGCAGCTGCGCCTGTGGACCAGCGGAGACGCGCCAACCAGAAGCAGCAGCGATCTGTACCCCTCGCTGCTCCCTCACCCCGTGACTGGGGCTCCACAGCAGCACCTCCAAGGTAACGAGCACCACCTCTACCGCCACGGGAGCGCCAGGGTGCCACAGCAGCACCAGTACCACCACCACCACCACCATCGCCAGCTGCTGCCTGGCTCCCCACCACTGGCACCCGATCCTGCTGCCTCTGCCCATGCCTTCCTCCTCCTCTCCCCCCAGAGTCCGGACTCCACCCAGCGAGGATCCTCGGGTTTGCACCTTCGGACTAGGACCGCCATACCTGTGCACAGCCTGTACCCACCTTCTGCCCCCCCAGGCTCTGAGACTGACAGCCCGCCGAGGGGTCCCAGGCAGCTCCGCTCCAGACCTGAACCAGACAGCACGCCGATGATGGGCTTCTGCTCTCAGCAAAGCTCAACAGCCACTTCCTGATGATAACTAAACGGAGATAAAAGCAAATTCTATATATTATATAAAAGATGGAAATGAATAAAGCCATAACATTGATTAAGTGCTGCATGGGTCAGGGCAGAGTTGGGGGGTTGGGGGGGTGGGGTGGGGGGTGCTCAAGGTAGAGGGAGTGAGCATTTTACTGCAACTTTCTCATCTGAACTGAGCTGTCATTGTAAATTTGTTTTCTCTTATTTATTTAATAGTCTGTGCCAGAGCTTAAAAGGGCTTTGTTGCTTTTTTTGCTGAGGAAATGGTGGAGTTTCTGATCCCTGTGTCTCCAGGAGCTGGTTTTTCTATGTCTCTCATGTTCCCCACACTCTCTCCCTCTTTCTCACACTCTGGCGTGCTCTCTCTCATTCTCCCTCACACTCACTCACTCCCTCCCTCTCTCACACTCACTCCCTCCCTCCCTCCCTCACACTCACTCCCTCCCTCACACTCACTCCCTCCCTCACACTCACTCCCTCCCTCCCTCAAACTCACTCCCTCCCTCCCTCACACTCACTCCCTCCCTCCCTCACACTCACTCCCTCCCTCCCTCTCTCACACTCACTCCCTCCCTCCCTCTCTCACACTCACTCCCTCCCTCCCTCCCTCCCTCCCTCCCTCACACTCACTCGCTATTTCTCACACTCTGGCGTGCTCTCTCTCATTCTCCCTCACACTCACTCCCTCCCTCACACTCACTCCCTCCCTCCCTCAAACTCACTCCCTCTTTCTCGCACTCTGGCGTGCTCTCTCTCATTCTCCCTCACACTCCCTCCCTCACACTCACTCCCTCCCTCCCTCACACTCACTCCCTCTTTCTTGCACTCTGGCGTGCTCTCTCTCATTCTCCCTCACACTCACTCCCTCACACTCACTTCCTCCCTCACACTCACTCACTCCCTCCCTCACACTCACTCCCTCCCTCCCACTCACTCCCTCCCTCCCTCCCACTCACTCCCTCCCTCTCACTCACTCACTCCCTCCCTCCCACTCACTCACTCCCTCCCTCCCACTCTCACTCACTCCCTCCCTCATACTCACTCCCTCCCTCATACTCACTCCCTCCCTCACACTCACTCCCTATTTCTCACACTCTGGCCTGCTCTCTCTCATTCTCCCTCACACTCACTCCCTCCCTCACTGACACTCACTCCCTATTTCTCACTCTGGCGTGCTCCCTCACGTTCTCCATCACAATCACTCACACCCTCCCGCCCTCGCTCCCGCCCTCACACTCACTCCCTATTTCACACACTCTGGCGTGCTCTCACGTTCTCCCTCACACTCACTCACACCCTTGCTCCCTCCCGCCCTCGCTCCCTCCCGCCCTCGCTCCCTCCCTCCCTCCCGCCCTCGCTCCCTCCCTCCCGCCCTCGCTCCCTCCCTCCCGCCCTCGCTCCCTCCCTCCCGCCCTCGCTCCCTCCCTCCCGCCCTCGCTCCCTCCCTCCCGCCCTCGCTCCCTCCCTCCCGCCCTCGCTCCCTCCCTCCCGCCCTCGCTCCCTCCCTCCCGCTGCCTTTGCTCCCTCCCTCACACCCTCACTCACACCCTCACTCTCACGTTCTCCCTCGCTCCCTCCCTCACACCCTCGCTCCCTCCCTCACTCTCACGTTCTCCCTCAAACCCTCGCTCCCTCACGCCCTCCCTCCCTCCCTCCCGCCCTCACGCCCTCCCTCCCTCACGCCCTCCCTCACGCCCTCCCTCCCTCCCTCACGCCCTCGCTCCCTCCCTCACGCTCGCTCCCTCCCTCACGCTCACTCCCTCCCTCACGCTCACACTCCCCTCCTCACATTCACGCTCTCCCCCTCTCACACTCATGCTCTCTCACTTGCTCTTGCATTCTTTCGCTTTCTTTCTCTCTCTTTCTCATTCGCACTCTCTCTCTCACTCACTCTGCCTCTACCTCTTCTGATTTCATTGTTATCTTTACTGTTTCCAAACACTGGTGCAAAGCGACTTTATTGAAATCGTGTAAACACACAGGAGAACATGCTTTTGGAATCCCTCACAGCCTCCACCTCTGTCATCTCTTGGATGATCAGGATTTCTGGTGGATTCGTTAGAGCACATACTCCATCTATTTTCCCTCCCCTGTACCCTCCTAACTCTTCTCTCTTTCTATTGACTCTGCCAATCCTCCCCTCACCTCTCCTGCATTCTCTCTGTGACTCAAGTCGCCCCTTACCTGCAGGTACTCCAATCTAACACTACGCTGACTGCTGTTTATTTCATTAGAGTTGGTCTTGTGTGTGCATGCGTGTATGGGATTGTGGAGCTCCTGGCTGCAGCACATCTCATTTTCTACAGCTTCTCAAAACTGCTGTCTCCTTCTCTGTGCCCCTTTCTGCTGGTGGCATGGGGCGATGTGGGGAACATAGAAATTACAGTCGTAGCATTCAGTATTAAAGGCAGTCAGCCACCCCTGCTCTGTGCTCCACACACCCACACACATTGTCTGGGGGCTGCAGCTGTCTGAGCAACTCTGGGGGAGGCGGAACTTTAAAAAAAAGGGGAGATGAAAAAGCATTAGTTTCAGAGCATAGTGACAATTAGCTTTTGTCTTTTTTTTAATTTATTGTACCAAAGACTGTCTCGAGGTATCACTGGGAAATGTCTGAAGAGGTGGGGAGGGCGGGGAGGGGTAAACGTGTACAGGATTTTAGATTTGTCTTTTAAAATGTCTTTTTTTTTTCCTAACACTTTGTTTTAAAAATATATAAAAATGCCGGTGATTGTAAACTCTTGTTAGCGTTTGCTGAGGGAGGGAGCCAGCTACCTGACTGGTGTGTGTGTATGTGTCTGCGAGTGTAGGTGCATGTGTCTGCGTGGGGGTGAGTGTGCGTAGACATCCAAGCCAGTGCATGCAGGTGTCTGAACCTGACCATGCCATCTAAGGAAACATATGGATAGAATTCAGCGTCTACTTGCCTTCTGCACACACCTCAGTCCTAATAGCTTTGGAGACTCGAGTCAGCCATGGCTCAGTGACTTTAACACTCTCTCTTCTCGACTCAGAATCTTGTGCATTTGCAGCTCTTCTCCAGAAACTGAAACCCATAATCAAACACGGCACTGCTGTGCATTGCTGAGGGAATGCCGCACTGTCATAGGGTCAGTACTGAGGGATTGCCGCACTGTCGGAGGGTCAGTACTGAGGGAGTGCTGCACTGTCAGAGGGTCAGTACTGAGGGAGTGCCGCACTGTCATAGGGTCAGCGCTGAGGGAGTGCCGCACTGTCGGAGGGTCAGCACTGAGGGAGTGCCGCACTGTTGGAGGGTCAGCACTGAGGGAGCGCCGCACTGTCGGAGGGTCAGTACTGAGGGAGTGCCGCACTGTCGGAGGGTCAGTACTGAGGGAGTGCCGCACTGTCATAGGGTCAGCACTGAGGGAGCGCCGCACCGTTAGAGGGTCAGCACTGAGGGAGCGCCTCACTGTTGGAGGGTCAGCACTGAGGGAGTACTGCACTGTCGGAGTTGTTGTCTTTTAGATGAGACATTAAACCAAGTCTGCCCTCTCGGGCGGGTGTAAAAGATCCCACGGCCACTATTGGGAAGAAGAGCAGGGGGGAGTTCTCCCCAGTGTCCTGGAACCAATATTTATCCCTCAACCAACATCACTAAAAACAGATGATCAGGGTCATTATCACATTCCCATTTGTGGGAGCTGGCTGTGCACAAATTGGCTGCTACCTTTCCTACATTACAACTAACTTGTTTCAAAAATGAGTCATCACCTCTGAAGAATCTTAGGACATTGTGAAGAGATTGAAACTGATGTAAACATGAAGGTTTCATCTATGTCAGCCACTACTAATGGAGTTGTGTACTGTATTTGTGACATTGGTCCCTGCGTTGTGCAGTGACTGTTGGTCATTCTGATATTCATCCTGAATCCAGACACAGCAACTGCCTGAAAGCCAAGACCTATGGCCAGGGCAAAGCACTATCTCCTGAGGGACAAGGGCATAGGCACAGACCCTTAGTATTGGCGGTGAAGTGACGTTTGTCACTGTGTTACACTGGGCTACAGTACTGGTGGGAGCAGGTCTGTCACTGTATAACACTGCGGTACAGTACTGGTGGGGATGGGTCTGTCACTGTATGACACTGGGGTACAGTACTGGTGGGGACGGGTCTGTCCCTGTATAACACTGGGGTACAGTACTGGTGGGGACGGGTCTGTCACTGTATAACACTGGGGTACAGCACTGGTGGGGACGGGTCTGTCACTGTGTAACACTGGGGTACAGCACTGGTGGGGACGGGTCTGTCACTATAACACTGGGGTACAGTACTGGTGGGGACGGGTCTGTCACTGTATAACACTGGGGTACAGCACTGGTGGGGACGGGTCTGTCACTGTGTAACACTGGGGTACAGCACTGGTGGGGACGGGTCTGTCACTATAACACTGGGGTACAGTACTGGTGGGGACAGGTCTGTCACTCTATAACACTGGGGTACAGTACTGGCGGGGACAGGTCTGTCACTGTATAACACTGGGGTACAGTACTGGCGGGGACAGGTCTGTCACTGTATAACACTGGGGTACAACACTGGTGGGGATGGGTCTGTCACTGTATAACACTGGGGTACAGGTGCTTGTGGTCTCGGATATAGTTCAGTGGTCTCTGGTAGGGATCAGTGGTCTGTGGAGTCAGACACTGGTCAATGCTCCTGCAGTACCAGCAGGCTGCATGCTGTGTTAAACAATTGGATAAGGGGCAATGGAGCCTACCTTTCACAACAAAGAACTATTAAACGGACAAAATATTAACTTGAACCAGGAGTGAGGAGATCCAGGAGTAACAAAAACGGGTGTTAGGATTGAAACTAAGCAGGAAGGAAGAGTGAGGGAGAATATCGGAGATGGGAGAACTGGCAGGAATGTAAAGAGGAGCGAAGAGGGGATCTATGAACAGGAGCAGGAACCCTGGCTGATTTCCTCTCTCTCTCTCTAACCCAGGGATCACTGGACAGTGATCAGGAGCAGGAACCCTGGCTGAGTTAGAGGTCGGAGGTGGTGGGTATTTATTATCAAAAGCAGCCGACTGTTTTCGAGCCTTAGTTACCGGCAGAGCGAGTGCATCTGGGTATGAAAAAATCCACACACTCCACATGGCCCATTGGACAGCTTTATTTTCTGAAAGGACAACATTACATCTCAAACATAAACCCAGGGAGAAAGTGGAGAATGTCTGAACGTTAACCATGGCGGGACAAAAAGAAGAAGCCTCTGTACGAACCACCGGGACTAGAAGCCGGGTCCCGACCGGCAGGAGTCTTTCCAGGGCCGCATTAGTCTTACAGTCCTGGGTTTTATGTTCACTCGCAGAGTGGTAGGAAGGGGGAAAATCTCAGCCTGCTCTGGGATCTGGATCAAGGCAATGCCAATCAGATCACCTGCGATTCCGTGGAATGGATCCATACATGCACAATGACACACATGCATACATACACACTGACAAACATTCAGTCAAGTGTAGAGACACACACACACATGCAGACGGATAGACATAGACACGAATTTAAAGACAGACAGGCAGAGACACGGATACATACAAACAAATAGAGAGATATGCAGAAACATATCACAGTCACATACACTCAAACTTCAAGGTGTGCAGACAGTCAAGAACATCCAGACAACCAACACAGACGAAAGACATACACACCAAGACGACAGTTTGCTTCCAGAGGATAGTGAGGAGACAACGATTAGGATCCTGAACTTGCTGATTTTAGCCTCATTCTCTGTCACCCAGAGCCCATGATACTGCAGGGTCTAGACCCCTTGCCCAGCCATGAGCTAACTCAACATCAGAGCAAGGGGGAGAGTTGGGATGTTGATGCTCTGACCAGAGTCAGGGAGAGCGAGGGGGTAATTATCTTAATCCGGGGAGCCCAGAAGAACCAGGAGTGCCTTCAGTCGGAGCCCAATCAGAGACAGGCCAGTAACTCTCTTCCTGTGTATCCTACCGCCAACACGAGGGGTGGGGGTTGGAGGGTTGCAACACGCCCATCTCAATATAATCATGTGCATACAGATCAACGTGGCGTGCTGGGTAAGGATCCCAGCTGGAGTCTCTGTGTAAAGACAGACAGGGTGAGCCCTCACTGCCGCTCAAACATGTCCTTCAGAATCTTCATGCTGTCTGTGTAACGGTGCTGGTTCCTGTGAGAGGACTCCTTCCACCTGAGGGAGGAGAAGACCAGAGAGTGGCTCAGCTACATCAACTCAAACAGGGAAGGTGCAAAACAAAACCTGAGCCACAATGCAACAGACAGACACTGGAAAAGGATTGGGGTCCATTGGGATTGTGTACGGTGGGAGTGAACGGGAAGGGGTTTGGGTCCATTGGGATTGTGTACGGTGGGAGTGAACGGGAAGGGGTTTGGGTCCATTGGGATTGTGTAGATTGTGTGAACGGGAAGGGGTTTGGGTCCATTGGGATTGTGTACGGTGGGAGTGAACGGGAAGGGGTTTGGGTCCATTGGGATTGTGTGCGGTGGGAGTGGACGGGAAGGGGTTTGGGTCCACTGGGATTGTGTACAGTGGGAGTGAACGGGAAGGGGTTTGGGTCCACTGTGATTGTGTACGCTGGGAGTGAATGGGAAGGGGTTTGGGTCCATTGGGATTGTGTACGGTGGGAGTGAACGGGAAGGGGATTGGGATTGTGTACGGTGAGAGTGAACGGGAAGGGGTTTGGGTCCATTGGGATTGTGTACGGTGGGAGTGAACGGGAAGGGGTTTGGGTCCATTGGGATTGTGTACGGTGGGAGTGAACGGGAAGAGGTTTGGGTCCATTGGGATTGTGTACGGTGGGAGTGAATGGGAAGGGGTTTGGGTCCATTGGGATTCTGTACGGTGGGAGTGAACGGGAAGGGGTTTGGGTCCACTGGAATTGTGTACAGTGGGAGTGAACGGGAAGAGGTTTGGATCCATTGGGATCGTGTATGGTGGGAGTGAACGGGAAGGGGTTTGGATTGCCTTTAACCCAACAAGGATAGATCAGTTCCAGGAATTAGTGTGAAATGGGGAGACAGTCTGACCTGACACTTTCCCACAGGGTCTCGAGTGTTGGGACATGGGTTGTTTGAAGGGGGGAGGTTTCAGAATTCACAGTCTAGAATAGACTCACCTCTGTCGAATCTTCTTCCAGCGATCCATGTGATTGTAGAGCAAGGTGGGTACACCAGGGGCATTACTGCGACTCTGAAAGGAACACGGTAAATGGCATGAAGATTTTCCTGATGGGTAAATACACTCGCCTAGAGTGCTACTGAGTCTTCACAGACCCGCGTCCCGTCACCGTGTGGGGGAATCACAGACACAGACCCCCGTCCCGTCACCGTGTGGGGGAATCACAGACACAGATCCGCGTCCCATCACCATGTGGGGGAATCGCAGACACAGACCCACGTCCCGTCACCGTGTGGGGGAATCACAGACACAGACCCGCGTCCCGTCACCGTGTGGGGGAATCACAGACATAGACCCGCGTCCCGTCACCGTGTGGGGGAATCACAGTCACAGACCCACGTCCCGTCACCGTGTGGGGGAATCGCAGACCCACGTCCCGTCACCGTGTGGGGGAATCGCAGACCCACGTCCCGTCACCGTGTGGGGGAATCGCAGACCCACGTCCCGTCACCGTGTGGGGGAATCACAGACCCACGTCCCGTCACCATGGGGGGAATCACAGACCCACGTCCCGTCACCGTGTGGGGGAATCACAGACCCACGTCCCGTCACGGTGTGGTGGAATCACAGACACAGACCCACGTCCCGTCACCGTGTGGGGGAATCACAGACACAGACCCGCGTCCTGTCACCGTGTGGGGGAATCACAGACACAGACTCACGTCCGGTCACCGTGTGGGGGAATCACAGACCCGCGTCCCGTCACCGTGTGGGGGAATCACAGACCCGCGTCCCGTCAGCGTGTGGGGGAATCACAGACATAGACCCGCGTCCCGTCACCGTGTGGGGTAAACAGACACAGACCCACGTCCCGTCACCGTGTGGGGGAATCACAGACCCACGTCCCGTCACCATGTGGGGGAATCACAGACACAGACCCGCGTCCCGTCACCGTGTGGGGGAATCACAGACACAGACTCACGTCCGGTCACCGTGTGGGGGAAATCACAGACCCGCGTCCCGTCACCGTGTGGGGGAATCACAGACCCGCGTCCCGTCAGCGTGTGGGGGAATCACAGACACAGACCCGCGTCCCGTCACCGTGTGGGGTAAACACAGACACAGACCCACGTCCCGTCACCGTGTGGGGGAATCACAGACCCACGTCCCGTCACCGTGTGGGGGAATCACAGACCTGCGTCCCGTCACCGTGTGGTGGAATCACAGACACAGACCCATGTGGGGGAATCACAGACACAGACCCGCGTCCCGTCACCATGTGGGGGAATCACAGACCCGCGTCCCGTCAGCGTGTGGGGGAATCACAGACACAGACCCGCGTCCCGTCACCGTGTGGGGTAAACACAGACACAGACCCACGTCCCGTCACCGTGTGGGGGAATCACAGACCCACATCCCGTCACCGTGTGGGGGAATCACAGACCTGCGTCCCGTCACCGTGTGGTGGAATCACAGACACAGACCCATGTGGGGGAATCACAGACACAGACCCGCGTCCCGTCACCGTGTGGGGGAATCACAGACTCGCGTCCTGTCACCGTGTGGGGGAATCTCAGACACAGACCCGCGTCCCGTCACCGTGTGGGGGAATCACAGACACAGACCCGCGTCCCGTCAGCGTGTGGGGGAAATCACAGACACAGACCCGCGTCCCGTCAGCGTGTTGGGGAATCACAGACACAGACCCACGTCCCGTCACCGTGTGGGGGAATCACAGACCCACGTCCCGTCACCATGTAGGGGAATCACAGACCCGCGTCCCGTCACCATGTGGGGGAATCACAGACCCGCGTCCCGTCAGCGTGTGGTTACCATGTTGATATCGAGCGGTTTTTCTGTGGAAGGTAGTGGAGATGGAATGCGCAGACTGACAGGATGACCTCGTGTGTTCAGGGAGCAGGGGATGGGGACTGGCAGTCTGTAAATATCCTGACACTTCCCGTTCATCACCTCAGCAACCTGCAAAAGGAGAAATCCAATCACTCATCACTTGTTCCAGAAATCCCAAGCGGCTTCCATATGGAGAGCGTGGCTACCCCTCACAACCCACACGCTCCCCTCACCACACCCCACAACCACCCCTTGCTCCCCCGCCCTGTCTGACCCAGGGTCTACCCCCCTCCTCACCCTGTGCCCCCCCCAATCCTCTCTGACCCAGGCAGCAGTAGACCACTCGGCCCCACCATTCAATATGATCATGGCTGATCTTGGGCTTCAACTCCATTTACCCGCCCGCTCCCCATATCCCTTAGTTCCACAAGACACCAAAAATCTATCCCAGCTTTAAATGTATTCAGCGATGGAGCATCCACAACCCTCTGGGGTAGAGAATTCCAAAGGTTCACAACCCTTTGTATGAAGAAATTTCTCCTCATCTCAGCCCTAAGTGATCAGCTCCTTATCCTGAGACTGTGCCCCCGTGTTTTAGACTGCCCGACCAGTGGAAACAATCTCTCAGCGTCCACCCCATCAAAGCCCTTCAGAATCTTGGATTTTTCAATGAGATCGTCTCTCATTCTTCTAAACTCCAGAATGTATAAGCCCAGTTTACTCAGCCTCTCATCATAGGACAGTCCCCTCATCCCGGGGACCAAGCCAGTGATCCTTCTCTGTACCACCTCCAATGTAAGTCTATCCTTCCTTAAATGTGGAGACCAAAGCTGCGCACAGTATTCCAGATGTGGTCTCACCAAAACCTGGTACAACTGCAGCAAGATTTCTTTATTCTTGTACTCCAATCCCCTGCAGTAAAGGCCAACGTGCTATTTTCCTTCCTAACTGCTTGCTGTATCTGCATGCTAACTTTCTGCACTCCTTCTACAGACACACCCAAGTCCCTCTGAACCTCAACGTTCACACGGTTCTCACCTTTTTAAAAAAACATTCTACTTTTCTATTCTTATGACCAAAGTGAGAAACTTCACACTTCCCCACATTATACTCCATCTTGTTGCCCACTCACCTAACCTGTCTATATCTCTCTGCAGTCTCTCAGTGTCCTCCCCACAGCTTACCTTCCCACCCAGCTTGGTATCATCAGCAAACTTAGAGAGCTGATCCTTGTGGCACTCCAGTATTCACTGCCTGCCAACTGGAAAAAGCCCCGTTTATCCCTACTCTCTGTTTCCTGTCTATTAACCAATCTTCTATCCATGCTAACATATTACCCCAACTACATAGGCCCTTATTTTGCCTGTTAACCTTCTATGCGGCACCTCATCGAATGCCTTTTGGAAATCCAGGTATACTACATCTACTGGTTGCCTTTATTTACCCTACCAATTACATCCTGAGAAAACTCTGATAAATTTGTCAAACAGGATTTCCCTTTTGTCAAACGCTGTCTGATCATACATTATTAAGGCTTCCTTAATAATAGAATTGGGTGGAAGACACCAACTCACCTCCTCATCCTCAAGTGCAGCAGGTGGTTGGGGACTTGGGGTGCGTGCCCCCTCCCGGAGGGTGGGGTTGTTCCTCATCCAGGCCCTGCAGATGGGGTACAGGGGTGTATTCTCATTGAACTGAGCCAGGTCCACACTGCGGTCAAACAGTTTCATTGTGTAGGCATCTGTGGAGCACAACACAGCATCTCAGTAACAACACATGTGCGTCAGAGTCCCCCTTATAGACCATTATAGATCCTCTCCATTACAGCCCAACACACCCCCTCATTACAGCCACTCTCTATTACAGCCCAACACAGCCCCTCTCTATTACAGCTCAACACATCCCCTCATTACATCCCAACACACCCCCTCTCTATTACAGCCCAGCACACACCCTCATTACAGCCCAAGACACACCCTCATTACAGCCCCTCTATTACAGCCCAACACACACCCTCATTACAGCCACTCTCTATTACAGCCCAACACAACCCCTCTCTATTACAGCTCAACACATCCCCTCATTACATCCCAACACACCCCCTCTCTATTACAGCCCAGCACACACCCTCATTACAGCCCAAGACACACCCTCATTACAGCCCCTCTATTACAGCCCAACACACACCCTCATTACAGCCCCTCTCTATTACAGCCCAACACACCCCCCCATGACAGCCCCTCTAGTACAACCCAACACACCCTCTCATTGCAGCCCCTCTCTATTACAGCCCAACACACGCCCTCATTACAGCCCCGCTCTATTACAGCACAACACATCCCCTCATTACAGTCGAACACACCCCCTCTCTATTACAGCCCTCTATTAAGGTCCAGGCCACACACTCATTACAGCCCAACAAACCCCCTCATTACAGCTCCTCTCTATTATAGTCCAACACATCCCCTCATTACGGCCCCTCTCTATTACAGCCCAACACATCCCCTCATTACAGCCCCTCTCTATTACAGCCCCTGTCTAATACAGCCCCTGTCTAATACAGCCCCTGTCTAATACAGCCCCTGTCTAATACAGCCCAACACACCCCCTCATTATAGCCCCTCTCTATTACAGTCCAACACACCCCCTCATTACAGCCCCTCTATATTACAGCCCAACACACCCCCTCATGACAGCCCCTCTCTATTACAGCCCAACACACCCCCTCATGACAGCCCCTCCCGATTACAGCTCAACACACCCCCTCATTACAGCCCAACACACGCCCTCTCTATTACAGCCCCTCTATTACAGTCCAACACACACCCGTATTACAGCCACTCTCCTCATTACAGCCTAACACACCTTATTACAGCCCCTTTCTATTACAATCCAACACACCCCCTTATTACAACCTCTCTCTGTTACAGCTCAACACATCCCCTCACTACAGCCCAACACACCCCTCTCTATTACAGCCCCTCTATTACAGTCCAACACACACCCTCATTACAGCCACTCTCCTCATTACAGCCCAACACACACGTTCGTGACAGCTCCTCTCTATGACACACCCCCTCATTACAGCCCCTCTCTGACAGTCCAATTCACCCCCTCATTACAGCCCCTCTATTACAGTCCAGCAAACACCCTCATTACAACCACTCTCTTCATTACAGCCCAACACACACCCTCATTACAGCCCATCTCTATGACAGTCCAACAAACCCCCTCATTACAGCCCCTCTCTATTACAGCTCAACACATCCCCTCATTACAGCCCCTCTCTATTACAGTCCAACACACGCCCTCATTACAGCCCCTCTCTAATACAACCCAACACACCCTCTCATTACAGCCCCTCTCTATGACAGCTCAACACATCCCCTCATTACAGCCCCTCCCTATTACAGTCCAACACATCCCCCTCATTACAGCCCCTCTATTACAGCCCCTCTCTATTACAGCCAAACACACCCCCTCATTACAGCCGAACAGACCCCCTCTCTATTACAGCCCTCTATTACAGTCCAACACACACCCTCATTACAGCCCAACACACGCCCTCATTACAGCCCCTCTCTATTACAGCCCAACACACACCCTCATTACAGCCCCTTTCTATTACAGCTCAACACACCCCCTCATTACAGCCCCTCTCTATTACAGTCCAACACACCCCCTCATTACAGCCCCCTCTATTAGAGCCCCAACACACGCCCTCATTACAGCCCCTCTCTATTACAGCTCAACACAACTCCTCACTACAGCCCAACACACCCCTCTCTATTACAGCCCCTCTCTATTACAGTCCAACACACCCCCTCATTACAGCCCCCTCTATTAGAGCCCAACACACGCCCTCATTACAGCCCCTCTCTATTACAGCCCAACACACACCCTCATTACAGCCCCTTTCTATTACAGCTCAACACACCCCCTCATTACAGCCCCCTCTATTAGAGCCCCAACACACGCCCTCATTACAGCCCCTCTCTATTACAGCCCAACACACACCCTCATTACAGCCCCTTTCTATTACAGCTCAACACACCCCCTCATTACAGCCCCTCTCTATTACAGTCCAACACACCCCCTCATTACAGCCCCCTCTATTAGAGCCCCAACACACCCCCTCATTACAGCCCCCTCTATTAGAGCCCAACACACGCCCTCATTACAGCCCCTCTCTATTACAGCTCAACACATCCCCTCACTACAGCCCAACACACCCCCTCTCTATTACAGCCCCTCTATTACAGCCCAACACACCCCCTCTCTATTACAGCCCTCTATTACAGTCCAACACACACCCTCATTACAGCCCAACACACGCCCTCATTACAGCCCCTCTCTATTACAGCCCAACACACACCCTCATTACAGCCCCTTTCTATTACAGCTCAACACACGCCCTCATTACAGCCCCGCTCTATTACAGCTCAACGCATCCCCTCATTACAGCCGAACACACCCCCTCTCTATTACAGCCCTCTATTACAGTCCAACACACACCCTCATTACAGCCCAACACACGCCCTCATTACAGCCCCTCTCTATTACAGCCCAACACACACCCTCATTACAGCCCCTTTCTATTACAGCCCAACACACACCCTCATTACAGCCCCTTTCTATTACAGCTCAACACACCCCCTCATTACAGCCCCTCTCTATTACAGCCCAACACACCCCCTCATTACAGCCCCCACTATTAGAGCCCCAACACACGCCCTCATTACAGCCCCTCGCTATTACAGCTCAACACAACTCCTCACTACAGCCCAACACACCCCTCTCTATTACAGCCCCTCTCTATTACAGTCCAACACACCCCCTCATTACAGCCCCCTCTATTAGAGCCCAACACACGCCCTCATTACAGCCCCTCTCTATTACAGCTCAACACATCCCCTCACTACAGCCCAACACACCCCCTCTCTATTACAGCCCCTCTATTACAGCCCAACACACACCCTCATTACAGCCCCTTTCTATTACAGCTCAACACACCCCCTCTTTATTACAGTCCAACACACACCCTCATTACAGCCACTCTCCTCATTACAGCCCAACACACGCCCTCATTACAGCCCCTCTCTATTACAGCCCAACACACGCCCTCATTACAGCCCCGCTCTATTACAGCTCAACGCATCCTCTCATTACAGCCGAACACACCCCCACTCTATTACAGCCCTCTATTACAGTCCAACACACACCCTCATTACAGCCCAACACACGCCCTCATTATAGCCCCTCTCTATTACAGCCCAACACACACCCTCATTACAGCCCCTTTCTATTACAGCTCAACACACCCCCTCATTACAGCCCCTCTCTATTACAGTCCAACACACCCCCTCATTACAGCCCCCTCTATTAGAGCCCAACACACGCCCTCATTACAGCCCCTCTCTATTACAGCTCAACACATCCCCTCACTACAGCCCAACACACCCCCTCTCTATTACAGCCCCTCTATTACAGCCCAACACACACCCTCATTACAGCCCCTTTCTATTACAGCTCAACACACCCCCTCTTTATTACAGCCCAGCACACACCCTCATTACAGCCACTCTCCTCATTACAGCCCAACACACACCCTCATTACAGCCCCTCTCTATTACAGCCCAACACACGCCCTCATTACAGCCCCGCTCTATTACAGCTCAACGCATCCCCTCATTACAGCCGAACACACCCCCTCTCTATTACAGCCCTCTATTACAGTCCAACACACACCCTCATTACAGCCCAACACACGCCCTCATTACAGCCCCTCTTTATTACAGTCCAACACACACCCTCATTACAGCCCCTTTCTATTACAGCTCAACACACCCCCTCATTACAGCCCCTCTCTATTACAGTCCAACACACCCCCTCATTACAGCCCCCTCTATTAGAGCCCCAACACACGCCCTCATTACAGCCCCTCTCTATTACAGCTCAACACAACTCCTCAACTACAGCCCAACACACCCCTCTCTATTACAGCCCCTCTATTACAGTCCAACACACACCCTCATTACAGCCACTCTCCTCATTACAGCCCCTCTCTATTACAGTCCAACACACACCCTCATTACAGCCCCCTCTATTACAGCCCAACACACGCCCTCATTACAGCCCCTCTCTATTACAGCTCAACACATCCCCTCACTACAGCCCAACACACCCCCTCTCTATTACAGCCCCTCTATTACAGTCCAACACACACCCTCATTACAGCCACTCTCCTCATTACAGCCCAACACACCCCCTCCTTACAGCCCCTCTCTATTACAGTCCAACACACGCCCTCATTACAGCCCCTCTCTAATACAGCCCAACACACCCCTCATTACAGACCCTCTCTATGACAGCTCAACACATCTCCTCATTACAGCCCCTCTCTATTACAGTCCAACACACCCCCTCATTACAGCCCCTCTATTACAGCCCAACACACCCCCTCATGACAGCCCCTCTCCATTACAGCCCAACACACCCCCTCATTACAGCCCCTCTCTATTACAACACAACACACGCCCTCATTACAGCCCCTCTCTATTACAGCTCAACACATCCCCTCACTACAGCCCAACACACCCCACTCTATTACAGTCCCCCTATTACAGTCCAACACACACCCTCATTACAGCCAATCTCCTCATTACAGCCCGACACACACCTTCGTGACAGCTCCTCTTTATGACACACCCCCTCATTACAGCCACTCTCCTCATTACAGCCCAACACACCCCCACATTACAGCCCCTCTCTATGACAGTCCAACAAACCCCCTCATTACAGCACCTCTCTATTACAGCTCAACACATCTGCTCATTACAGATCAACACCACCCCTCTCTATTACAGCCCAGCATACACCCTCATTACAGCCACTCACCTCATTACAGCTCAACACATCCCCTCATTACAGCCCAACACACTCCTTCTCTATTACAGCCCCTCTATTACAGGCCAACACCCCCTCTCTATTACAGCCCTCTATTACAGTCCAACACACACCCTCATTACAGCCCAACACACGCCCTCATTACATCCCCTCTCTATTACAGCCCAACACACACCCTCATTACAGCCCCTTTCTATTACAGCTCAACACACCCCCTCATTACAGCCCCTCTCTATTACAGTCCAACACACCCCTTCATTACAGCCCCCTCTATTAGAGCCCCAACACACGCCCTCATTACAGCCCCTCTCTATTACAGCTCAACACATCCCCTCACTACAGCCCAACACACCCCCTCTCTATTACAGCCCCTCTATTACAGTCCAACACACACCCTCATTACAGCCACTCTCCTCATTACAGCCCAACACACCCCCTCCTTACAGCCCCTCTCTATTACAGTCCAACACATGCCCTCATTACAGCCCCTCTCTAATACAGCCCAACACACCCCCTCATTACAGACCCTCTCTATGACAGCTCAACACATCTCTTCATTACAGCCCCTCTCTATTACAGTCCAACACACCCCCTCATTACAGCCCCTCTATTACAGCCCCTCTCTATTACAGCCCAACACACCCCCTCATGACAGCCCCTCTCTAGTACAGCCCAACACACCCCCTCATGACAGCCCCACTCTATTACAGCCAAACACACCCCCTCATTACAGCCCCTCTCTATTACAACCCAACACATGCCCTCATTACAGCCCCTCTCTATTACAGCTCAACACATCCCCTCACTACAGCCCAACACACCCCACTCTATTACAGTCCCCCTATTACAGTCCAACACACACCCTCATTACAGCCAATCTCCTCATTACAGCCCGACACACACCTTCGTGACAGCTCCTCTTTATGACACACCCCCTCATTACAGCCACTCTCCTCATTACAGCCTAACACACCCCCACATTACAGCCCCTCTCTATGACAGTCCAACAAACCCCCTCATTACAGCACCTCTCTATTACAGCTCAACACATCCGCTCATTACAGACCAACACCCCCCTCTCTATTACAGCCCAGCATACACCCTCATTACAGCCACTCGCCTCATTACAGCTCAACACATTCCCTCATTACAGCCCAACACACTCCTTCTCTATTACAGCCCCTCTATTACAGGCCAACACCCCCCTCATTACAGCCCCTCTCTATTACAGTCCAACACACGCCCTCATTACAGCCCCGCTCTATTACAGCTCAACGCATACCCTCATTACAACCGAACACACCCCCTCTCTATTACAGCCCAACACACCCCCTCATTACAGGCCCTCTCTATGACAGTCCAACAAACCCCCTCATTACAGCCTCTCTCTATTACAGCTAAACACATCCCCTCATTACAGCCCAAAACACTTCCTCTCTATTACAGCCCCTCTATTACAGTCCAACCCACACCCTCATTACAGCCCCTATCTATGACAGCCCAACTCACCCCCTCATTACAGCCCCTCTCTATTACAGCCCAACACAACCCCTCATTACAGCCCCTCTCTATTACAACCCAACACATGCCCTCATTACAGCCCCTCTCTATTACAGCTCAACACATCCCCTCACTACAGCCCAAAACAACCCACTCTACTACAACCCCTCTATTACAGTCCAACACACATCCTCATTACAGCCAATCTCCTCATTACAGCCCGACACACACCTTCGTGACAGCTCCTCTCTATGACACACCCCCTGATTACAGCCACTCTCCTCATTACAGCCCAACACACACCCTCGTTACAGCCCCTCTCTATGACAGTCCAATTCACCCCCTCATTACAGCCCCCTCTATTACAGCCCAACACACGCCCTCATTACAGCCCCTCTCTATTACAGCTCAACACATCCCCTCACTACAGCCCAACACACCCCCCCTCTATTACAGCCCAACACACGCCCTCATTACAGCCCCGCTCTATTACAGCTCAACACATCCCCTCACTACAGCCCAACACACACCCTCTCTATTACAGCCCCTCTATTACAGTCCAACACACACCCTCATTACAGCCCAACACACCCCCTCTTTATTACAGCCCAGCACACACCCTCATTACAGCCACTCTCCTCATTACAGTCCAACACACACCCTCAATACAGCCCCCTCTATTAGAGTCCAACACACGCCCTCATTACAGCCCCTCTCTATTACAGCTCAACACATCCCCTCACTACAGCTCAACACACCCCCACTCTATTACAGCCCCTCTATTACAGTCCAATACACACCCTCATTACAGCCACTCTCCTCAATACAGCCCCTCTCTAATACAGCCCAACACACCCCCTCATTACAGCCCCTCTCTATGAGAGCCCAACACACCCCCTCATTATAGCCCCTCTCTATGAGAGCCCAACACACCCCATCATTACAGCCCCTCTCTATTACAGCTAAACACATCCCCTCATTACAGCCCAAAACACTTCCTCTCTATTACAGCCCCTCTATTACAGGCCAACCCACACCCTCATTACAGCCCCTCTATTACAGCCCCTCTCTATTACAGTCCAACACACCCCCTCATTACAGCCCCTCTATTACAGCCCAACACACCCCCTCATGACAGCCCCTCTCTATTACAGCCCAACACAACCCCTCATTACAGCCCCTCTCTATTACAACCCAACACATGCCCTCATTACAGCCCCTCTCTATTACAGCTCAACACATCCCCTCACTACAGCCCAAAACACCCCACTCTACTACAACCCCTCTATTACAGTCCAACACACATCCTCATTACAGCCAATCTCCTCATTACAGCCCGACACACACCTTCGTGACAGCTCCTCTCTATGACACACCCCCTGATTACAGCCACTCTCCTCATTACAGCCCAACACACACCCTCGTTACAGCCCCTCTCTATGACAGTCCAATTCACCCCCTCATTACAGACCCTCTATTACAGTCCAGCAAGCACCCTCATTACAGCCACTCTCCTCATTACAGCCCAACACACCCCCTCATTACAGCCCCTCTCAATGAAAGTCCAACAAACCCCCTCATTACAGCTCCTATTACAGCTCAACACATCCCCTCTTTACAGCCCAGCACACCCCCTCTTTATTACAGCACAGCACACACCCTCATTACAGCCACTCTCCTCATTACAGCCCAACACACCCCCTCATTACAGCCCCTCTCTATTACAACCCAACACATGCCCTCATTACAGCCCCTCTCTATTACAGGTCAACACATCCCCTCATTACAGCCCAACACACCCCCTCTTTATTACAGCCCAGCACACACCCTCATTACAGCCACTCTCCTCATTACAGCCCAACACACCCCCGCATTACAGCCCCTCTCTATTACACCCCAACACATGCCCTCATTACAGCCCCTCTCTATTACAGTCCAACACACCCCCTCAATACAGCCCCCTCTATTAGAGTCCAACACACGCCCTCATTACAGCCCCTCTCTATTACAGCTCAACACATCCCCTCACTACAGCTCAACACACCCCCACTCTATTACAGCCCCTCTATTACAGTCCAATACACACCCTCATTACAGCCACTCTCCTCAATACAGCCCCTCTCTAATACAGCCCAACACACCCCCTCATTACAGCCCCTCTCTATGAGAGCCCAACACACCCCCTCATTATAGCCCCTCTCTATGAGAGCCCAACACACCCTCTCATTACAGCCCCTCTCTATGAGAGCCCAACACACCCCCTCATTACAGCTTCTCTCTATTACAGTCCAACACACCCCCTCATTACAGCCCCCTCTATTAGAGCCCAACACACGCCCTCATTACAGCCCCTCTCTATTACAGCTCAACACATCCCCTCACTACAGCCCAACACATACCCTCTCTATTACAGCCCTTCTATTACAGTCCAACACACACCCTCATTACAGCCACTCTCCTCATTACAGCCCAACACCCTCCCTCCTTACAGCCCCTCTCTATTACAGTCCAACACATGCCCTCATTACAGCCCCTCTCTATGACAGCTCAACACATCTCCTCATTACAGCCCCTCTCTATTACAGCCCAACACACGCCCTCATTACAGCCCCGCTCTATTACAGCACAACACATCCCCTCATTACAGTCGAACACACCCCCTCTCTATTACAGCCCTCTATTAAGGTCCAGGCCACACACTCATTACAGCCCAACAAACCCCCTCATTACAGCCCCTCTCTATGACAGTCCAACACACCCCCTCATTACAGCCCCTCTCTATTATAGTCCAACACACCCCCTCATTACGGCCCCTCTCTATTACAGCCCAACACATCCCCTCATTACAGCCCCTCTCTATTACAGCCCCTGTCTAATACAGCCCAACACACCCCCTCATTATAGCCCCTCTCTATTACAGTCCAACACACCCCCTCATTACAGCCCCTCTATATTACAGCCCAACACACCCCCTCATGACAGCCCCTCTCTATTACAGCCCAACACACCCCCTCATGACAGCCCCTCCCTATTACAGCTCAACACACCCCCTCATTACAGCCCAACACACCCCCTCTCTATTACAGCCCCTCTATTACAGTCCAACACACACCTGTATTACAGCCAGTCTCCTCATTACAGCCTAACACACCTTATTACAGCCCCTTTCTATTACAATCCAACACACCCCCTTATTACAGCCTCTCTCTATTACAGCTCAACACATCCCCTCACTACAGCCCAACACACCCCTCTCTATTACAGCCCTCTATTACAGTCCAACACACACCCTCATTATGGCCACTCTCCTCACACACACACGTTCGTGACAGCTCCTCTCTGACACACTCCCTCATTACAGCCCCTCTCTGACAGTCCAATTCACCCCCTCATTACAGCCCCTCTATTACAGTCCAGAAAACACCCTCATTACAACCACGCTCCTCATTACAGCCCAACACACACCCTCATTACAGCCCATCTCTATGACAGTCCAACAAACCCCCTCATTACAGCCCCTCTCTATTACAGCTCAACACATCCCCTCACTACAGCCCAACACACCCCACTCTATTACAGCCCCTCTATTACAGTCCAACACACATCCTCATTACAGCCAATCTCCTCATTACAGCCCAACACACACCTTCGTGAGAGCTCCTCTCTATGACACACCCCCTCATTACAGCCACTCTCCTCATTACAGCTCAACACACCCCCTCATTACAGCCTCTCTCCATGACAGTCCAATTCACCCCCTCATTACAGCCCCCTCTATTACAGCCCAACACACGCCCTCATTACAGCCCCTCTCTATTACAGCTCAACACATCCCCTCACTACAGCCCAACACACCCCCTCTCTATTACAGTCCAACACACACCCTCATTACAGCCACTCTCCTCATTACAGCCCAACACACCCCCTCCTTACAGCCCCTCTCTATGGCAGCTCAACACATCTCCTCATTACAGCCCCTCTCTATTACAGTCCAACACACCCCCTCATTACAGCCCCTCTATTACAGCCCCTCTCTATTACAGCCCAACACACCCCCTCATGACAGCCCCTCTCTATTACAGCCCAACACACCCCCTCATGACAGCCCCACTCTATTACAGCCAAACACACCCCCTCATTACAGCCCCTCTCTATTACAGCTCAACACATCCCCTCACTACAGCCCAACACACCCCACTCTATTACAGTCCCTCTATTACAGTCCAACACACACCCTCATTACAGCCAATCTCCTCATTACAGCCCGACACACACCTTCGTGACAGCTCCTCTTTATGACACACCTCCTCATTACAGCCACTCTCCTCATTACAGCCCAACACACCCCCTCATTACAGCCCCTCTCTATGACAGTCCAACAAACTCCCTCATTACAGCACCTATTACAGCTCAACACATCCCCTGATTACAGCCCAACACACCCCCTCTCTATTACAGCCCAGCATACACCCTCATTATAGCCACTCACCTCATTACAGCTCAACACATCCCCTCATTACAGCCCAACACACTCCTTCTCTATTACAGACCCTCTATTACAGTCCAACACTCCCCTCATTACAGCCCCTCTCTATTACAGTCCAACACACGCCCTCATTACAGCCCCGCTCTATTACAGCTCAACGCATCCCCTCATTACAACCGAACACACCCCCTCTCTATTACAGCCCAACACACCCCCTCATTACAGCCCCTCTCTATGACAGTCCAACAAACCCCCTCATTACAACCCCTCTCTTTGAGAGCCCAACACACCCCCTCATTACAGCCCCTCTCTATTACAGTCCAACACACCCCCTCAATACAGCCCCCTCTATTAGAGCCCAACACACGCCCTCATTACAGCCCCTCTCTATTACAGCTCAACACATCCCCTCACTACAGCCCAACACACCCCCACTCTATTACAGCCCCTCTATTACAGTCCAATACACACCCTCATTACAGCCACTCTCCTCAATACAGCCCCTCTCTAATACAGCCCAACACACCCCCTCATTACAGCCCCTCTCTATTACAGTCCAACACACCTCATTACAGCCTCCTCTATTAGAGCCCAACACACGCCCTCATTACAGCCCCTCTCTATTACAGCTCAACACATCCCCTCACTACAGCCCAACACCCCCCTCTCTATTACAGCCCCTCTATTACAGTCCAACACACCCCCTCATAACAGCCACTCTCCTCATTACAACCCAACACACCCCCTCATTACAGCCCCTCTCTATTACAGTCCAACACACACCCTCATAACAGCCACTCTCCTCATTACAGCCCCTCTCTATTACAGTCCAACACACACCCTCATTACAGCCCAACACACCTCATCATTACAGCCCCTCTCTATTACAGCTCAACACATCCCCTCATTACAGCCCAACATGCCCCCTCTCTATTACAGCCTCTCTATTACAGTCCAACACACACCCTCATTACAACCACTCTCCTCATTACAGCCCAACACACCCCCTCATTACAGCCCCTCTCTATGACTGTCCAACACACCCCCTCATTACAGCCTCTCTCTATTACAGCCCAACATCCCCCCTCGTTACAGCCCCTCACTATTACAGCTCAACACACATGCTCGTTATAGCCCCTCTCCATTACAGCCCAACGCACACCCACATTACAGCCCCTCTCCATTACACCCAACACACACCCTCATTACAACTCCTCTCCATTATACCCAACACACACCCTCATTACAGCCCCTCTCTATTACAGCCCAACACACACCCTCATTACAGCCCCTTTCTATTACAGCTCAACACATCCCCTCATTACAGCCCCTCTCTATTACAGTCCAACACACACCCTCATTACAGCCCCCTCTATTAGAGCCCAACACACGCCCTCATTACAGCCCCTCTCTATTACAGCTCAACACATCCCCTCACTACAGCCCAACACACCCCCTCTCTATTACAGCCCCTCTATTACAGTCCAACACACACCCTCATAACAGCCACTCTCCTCATTACAGCCCAACACACCCCCTCATTACAGCCCCTCTCTATTACAGTCCAACACACACCCTCATAACAGCCACTCTCCTCATTACAGCCCAACACACCCCCTCATTACAGCCCCTCTCTATTACAGTCCAACACACACCCTCATAACAGCCACTCTCCTCATTACAGCCCAACACACCCCCTCATTACAGCCCCTCTCTATTACAGTCCAACACACACCCTCATAACAGCCACTCTCCTCATTACAGCCCAACACACCCCCTCATTACAGCCCCTCTCTATTACAGCCCAACACACCTCATTACAGCCCCTCTCTATTACAGTCCAACACACACCCTCATTGCAGCCCAACACACCCCATCATTACAGCCCCTCTCTATTACAGCTCAACACATCCCCTCATTACAGCCCAACATGCCCCCTCTCTATTACAGCCTCTCTATTACAGTCCAACACACACCCTCATTACAACCACTCTCCTCATTACAGCCCAACACACCCCCTCATTACAGCCCCTCTCCATGACTGTCCAACACAACCCCTCATTACAGCCTCTCTCTATTACAGCCCAATATCCCCCCTCGTTACAGCCCCTCACTATTACAGCTCAACACACATGCTCGTTATAGCCCCTCTCCATTACAGCCCAACGCACACCCTCATTACAGCCCCTCTCCATTACACCCAACACACACCCTCATTACAACTCCTCTCCATTATACCCAACACACACCCTCATTACAGCCCTTCTCTATTACAGCCCAACACACACCCTCATTACAGCCCCTTTCTATTACAGCCCCTCTCTATTACAGTCCAACACACCCCCTCATTACAGCCCCTCTCTATTACAGTTCAACACACATGCTCGTTATAGCCCCTCTCCATTACACCCAACACACACCCTCATTACAGGCCCTCCCCATTACACCCAACACACATTACAACCCCTCTCCATTACAACACAGCCTCTAAACATTACAGCTAACACACACCCTCATTATAGCCTCTCTCCATTACAGCCAGCTTACACCACCTCAATATAGTCCCTTACCATCAATCTCTGTTCCTTCCCATTACATTGCATCATTACAGTCCATTACAGCCACTCTCCATCATGTTTCTTTACATCACCTCGTTACACCCAATTACACTGCCAACCCATACAACCACTCTTGCTTCTAATAGCCCCATACATCCCCTCCTGGTGACAGCTCACAGCCAGGTTTCTCCCCTTCAAACCCACCCTCCGAAAGATTCAACTTCTCATTCCAGTCCTGGTGTCTGTGTCTGGGTGTGCGTGCTACAGGTTATACCTCCCTCTAGTTTATACCTCCTTCCCGTTTAAATCTTACTCGGTCTCTGCTGGCCACCCTCACATCCACCATCCTCCATTTCCTTCCTTTTCTTCCGGCGCTGATGTGGAAACCGTGTGGAGGGCCTGGAACAGCAACAGAAAAAATAGCTAGTGACACAGAGAGAGAGAGAGAGAGAGACAGAGAGGGGGAGGAGTGGGAAGGGGGAGGGGAAGGAGTGGGAAGGGGAGGGGGAGGAGTGGGGAAGGGGAGGGGGAGGAGTGGGAAGGGGAGGGGGAGGAGTGGGAAGGGGAGGGGGAGGAGTGGGGAAGGGGAGGGGGAGGAGTGGGAAGGGGAGGGGGAGGAGTGGGAAGGGGAGGGGGAGGAGTGGGAAGGGGAGGGGGAGGAGTGGGAAGGGGAGGGGGAGGAGTGGGAAGGGGAGGGGGAGGAGTGGGAAGGGGAGGGGGAGGAGTGGGAAGGGGAGGGGGAGGAGTGGGAAGGGGAGGGGGAGGAGTGGGAAGGGGAGGGGGAGGAGTGGGAAGGGGAGGGGGAGGAGTGGGAAGGGGAGGGGGAGAGAGTGGGAAGGGGAGGGGGAGGAGTGGGAAGGGGAGGGGGAGGAGTGGGAAGGGGAGGGGGAGGAGTGGGAAGGGGAGGGGGGAGGAGTGGGAAGGGGAGGGGGAGGAGTGGAAGGGGAGGGGG
>NW_027597526.1:0-76637 GCF_964194155.1 Cetorhinus maximus | reverse complement strand
CCCCTGACCTCACCTCACCCCTCACCTCACCTCACCCACCTCAACTCATGTCACCCCCTCACCCCCTCACCTCACCACTCACCTCACCTCCCCCCTCACGTCACTCCCCCACCTCACCTCACCTCACCCCCTCAACTCACCTCACCTCAGTCCCCTCACCTCACCCCTCACCTCACCTTCACCCCATCGCCTCACCTCACCCCTCACCACCCCACTCACCTCAACCCAACTCACCTCACCCCCCTCACCTCACCCCCTCACCTCACCTCACCCCTGTCCTCACCTCACCCCGGTCCTCACCTCACCCCTCCTACCTCACCTCACCCCCCTCAACTCCCTCATCACCTCACCTCACGTTACCTCACCTCCCTCAGCTCACCGCCCCTCACCTCACCTCACCCCCTCACCTCACCTCACCCCCTCACCTCACCCCCCTCACCTCACCTCCCTCACCTCATCCCGCTCACCTCACCTCACCACCTCACCTCACCTCACACCCTCACCTCACCTCACACCCTCACCTCACCTCCCCCCTCACCTCACTTCACCCCCGTCACCTCACGCACCCTCACCCTATCCCCTCACCTTACCTCTCCCCCTCACCTCACCTCACCCACCCTAACCTCATCCCCTCACCTTACCTCACCCCCCTCACCTCACCTCACCCCCCCCTCACCTCACCTCACCTCACCTCACCCCCTCACCTCATCTCACCTCACCCACCTCGCCTCACCTCATCGCCTCACCTCACCTCACCCTCTCACCTCACCTCACCCCCCTGTCCTCACTTCACCCCCTCACACCCCCCTCATCTCACCTCACCCCCCTCACCTCACCCCACTCACCTCACCTCAGCCCCCTCACCCCCCTCACCTCACCGCACCCCCCTCACCTCACCCCCCTTACCTCACCTCAACCCCATCAGCTCAGCTCACCCCCCTGGCCTCACCTCACCCCCGCTGACCTCACCTCACCCCCCTCACCTCACCCTCTCACCTCACCTTAACTCAACCTCCTAACCTCACATCACCCCCCTCACCTCACCCCCTCACCTCACCTCACCCCCTCACCCTCACCTCACCCCCTCACCTCACCTCACCCCCCTGACCTCACCTCACCCCCCCTGACCTCACCTCAACCCCCTCACCTCACCCCCTCACCTCGCCTTAACTCAAACTCCTAACCTCACCTCACCCCCTCACCTCACCCCTTCACCTCACCTCATCCCCTCACCTCACCTCACCCCCTCACCTCACCTCACCCCCTCACCTCACCTCACCCCCTCACCTCACCTCACTCCGTTCACCTCACCTCACCCCCTCACCTCACCCCCTCAAATCACCTCACCACCTCACCTCACCCCCCCTCACCTCACCTCCTCACCTCACCCCCTCACCTCACCTCACCCCCCTCACCTCACCTCACCCCCTCACCTCACCTCATCCCCTCACCTCACCCCCCTCACCTCACCTCACCCCCTCACCTCACCTCATCCCCTCACTTCACCTCACCCCCTCACCTCACCTCAACCGCTCACCTCACTCCCCTCACCTCACCTCACCCCCTCACCTCCCCTCACCCCCTCACCTCACCTCACCCCCTCACCTCACCTCACTGACCTCACCTCACCCCCGTCACATCACCCCCGCTCACCTCACCCCCCTCACCTCACCCCCCTCACCTCACCTCACCCCCTCACCTCACCCGCCTCACCTCACCTCATCCCCTCACCTCACCTCACCCCCTCATCTCACCTCACCCCCCTGTCCTCACCTCACCCCCTCACCTCACCCCCCTCACCTCACCTCACCCCCCTCACCTCACCCCCCTCACCTCACCGCACCCCCCTCACCTCACCCCCCTCACCTCACATCAACCCCCTCACCTCACCTCACCCCCTCACCTCACCTCACCCCCCCTGACCTCGCCTCACCCCCCTCACCTCACCCCCTCACCTCAACTTAACTCAACCTCCTAACCTCATTTCACCCTCATCACCTCACCCCTTCACCTCACCTCACCCCCTCACCTCACCTCACCCCCTCACCTCACCTCACCCCCTCACCTCACCTCACCCCCTGACCTCACCTCACCCCCCCTGACCTCACCTCACCCCCCTTACCTCATACCCTCACCTCACCTCACCCCCTCACCTCACCTCAACCCCTCACCTCACCCCCTCACCTCACCTCACCCCCTCACCTCACCTCACCCCTCTCACCTCACCTCACCCCCTCACCTCACCTCACCCCCTCACCTCACCTCAACCCCACTCACCTCACCCCCCCTCAACACACCCACCTCCCCTCACCTCACCCCCCTCACCTCACCCCCTCACCTCATTCCCCTCACTTCACCTCACCCCCTGAACTCACCTCACCCCCTCACCTCACCTCACCCACCTCACCTCATCTCCCTCACACCCCCCTCACCTCACCCCCTCACCTCACCCCCCTCACCTCACCCCCTCACTTCACCTCACCCCCTGACCTCACCTCACCCCCTCACCTCACCTCACCCACCTCAACTCATGTCACCCGCTCACCCCCTCACCTCACCCCTCACCTCACCTACCCCCTCTCCTCACTCCCATCACCTCACCTCACCCCCTCAACTCACCTCACTTCAGCACCCTCACTTCACCCCTCACCTCACCTCCCCCTCACCTCACCCCCATCGCCTCACCTCACCCTCTTCACCTCACCTCAACCCTACTCACCTCAACCCCCTCACCTCACCCCCTCACCTCACCTCAACCCCACTCACCTCACCCCCTCACCTCACCTCAACCCAACTCACCTCAACCCCCTCATCTCACCCCCCTCACCTCACCCCCCTCACCTCACCTCCCTCACCTCACCACACCCCCTCACCTCACCTCACCCCTGTCCTCACCTCACCCCTCACCTCACCCCCCTCACCTCACCTCACCCCTCTCACCTCACCTCACCCCCCTCAACTCCCCCATCACCTCACCTCACGTTACCTCACCTCCCTCTCCTCACCGCCCTTCACCTCACCTCACCCCCTCACCTCACCTCACCCCCCTCACCTCACCCCCCTCACCTCACCTCACCTCCCTCACCTCATCCCCCTCACCTCACCTCACCACCTCATCTCACCTCACACCCTCACCTCACCTCCCCCTCACCTCACTTCACCCCCGTCACCTCCCGCACCCTCACCCTGTCCCCTCACCTTACCTCTCCCCCTCACCTCACCTCACCCACCCTAACCTCATCCCCTCACCTTACCTCACCCCCCTCACCTCACCTCACCCCCTCACCTCACCTCACCTCACCCCCCTCACCTCACCTCACCTCACCTCACCCCCCTCACCTCACCCACCTCACCTCACCTCACCCCCTCACCTCACCTCACCCCCCTCACTTCACCTCACCCCCTGACCTCACCTCACCCCCTCACCTCACCTCACCCACCTCACCTCATCTCCCTCACACCCCCCTCACCTCACCCCCTCACCTCACCCCCCTCACCTCACCCTCTCACCTCACCTCACCCCCCCTGTCCTCACTTCACCCCCTCACACCCCCCTCATCTCACCTCACCCCCCTCACCTCACCCCCCTCACCTCATCTCAGCCCCCTCACCCCCCTCACCTCACCGCACCCCCCTCACCTCACCCCCCTCACCTCACCTCAACCCCATCACCTCAGCTCACCCCCCTGACCTCACCTCACCCCCGCTGACCTCACCTCACCCCCCTCACCTCACCCCCTCACCTCACCTTAACTCAACCTCCTAACCTCACCTCACCCCCCTCACCTCACCCCTTCACCTCACCTCACCCCCTCACCTCACCTCACCCCCCTGACCTCACCTCACCCCCCCTGACCTCACCTCAACCCCCTCACCTCACCTCACCCCCTCACCTCACCTCACCCCCTCACCTCACCTCACTCCGTTCACCTCACCTCACCCCCTCACCTCACCCCCCTCACTTCACCTCACCCCCTCACCTCACCCCCTCACCTCACCTCACCCTCACCCCCCTTACCTCCACCTCACCCCCTCACCTCACTTCACCCTCACCCCCTCACCTCACCCCCCTCACCCCCTCACCTCACCTCACCTCCTCACCTCACCTCACCTCCCCTCACCTCACCTCACCCTCACCCCCTCACCTCACCTCACCCCCTCACCTCACCTCACCCCCTCACCTCACCCCCTCACCTCACCTCACCCCACCTCACCCCCTCACCTCACCCTCACCCCCTCACCTCACCTCACCCCCTCACCTCACCTCACTCCCCTCACCCCCCCTCACCTATAAGACCATAAGACCATAAGACATAGAAGCAGAAATTAGGCCATTCGGCCCATCGAGTCTGCTCCGCCATTCAATCATGGCTGATAAATTTCTCAACCCCATTCTCCCGCCTTCTCCCCGTAACCTTTGATCCCCTTACCAATCAAGAACCTATCTATCTCGGTCTTAAATACACACAATGATTGGCCTCCACAGCCTTCTGTGGCAATGAATTCCATAGATTCACCACTCTCTGGCTAAAGAAGTTTCTCCTCATCTCAGTTCTAAAAGGTCTTCCCTTTACTCTGAGGCTGTGCCCTCGGGTCCTAGTCTCTCCTACTAATGGAAACATCTTCCCCACGTCCACTCTATCCAGGCCTTTCAGTATTCTGTAAGTTTCAATCAGATCCCCCCTCATCCTTCTAAACTCCATCGAGTATCGACCCAGAGTCCTCAAACGTTCCTCATATGTTAAGCCTTTCATTCCTGGGGTCATTCTCGTGAACCTCCTCTGGACCCTCTCCAGGACCAGAACATCCTTCCTGAGATACGGGGCCCAAAATTGCTCACAATATTCTAAATGTGGTCTGACCAGGGCCTTATAAAGCCTCAGCAGCACATCCCTGCTTTTATATTCTAGTCCTCTAGAAATAAATGCCAACATTGCATTTGCCTTCCTAACTACCGACTCAACTTGCAAGTTAACCTTAAGAGAATCCTGGACTAGGACTCCCAAGTCCCTTTGCACTCCAGATTTCTGAATTCTCTCCCCATTTAGAAAATAGTCTATGCCTCTATTCTTCCTACCAAAGTGCATGACCTCACACTTCCCCACATTGTATTCCATCTGCCACTTCTTTGCCCATTCTCCTAACCTGTCCAAATCCTTCTGCAGCCTCCCCGCCTCCTCAATACTACCTGTCCCTCCACCTATCCTTGTATCATCTGCAAACTTAGCCAGGATGCCCTCAGTTCCTTCATCTAGACCATTAATGTATAAAGTGAAAAGTTGTGGTCCCAACACTGACCCCTGCGGAACTCCACTAGTCATCGGCCGCTATCCTGAGAAGGACCCCCTTATCCCCACTCACTGCCTCCTGCCAGACAGCCAATCTTCTATCCATGCTAGTACCTTGCCTCTAAAACCATGGGCTCTTATCTTACTGAGCAGCCCCCTGTGCGGCACCTTGTCAAAGGCCTTCTGGAAGTCCAAGTAGATAACATCCATTGGCTCTCCTTTGCCTAACCTACTCTTTACCTCCTCAAAGAATTCTAACAGATTTGTCAGGCATGACCTCCCCTTGATGAAAGCATGCTGACTTTGCCCTATTATACCATGCACTTCCAAGTATTCTGAAATCTTATCCTTAAGAATGGGCTCTAAAATCTTACCAACGACCGAGGTCAGGCTAATCGGCCTGTAATTTCCCGTCTTTTGCCTCACTCCCTTCTTAAACAGGGGGGTTACACTAGCGATTTTCCAGTCCTCTGGGACCCTCCCTGACTCCAGTGATTCCTGAAAGATCACCACTAACGCCTCCACTATCTCTTCCGCTATCTCCTTCAGAGACCCCCCTCACCTCACCTCACCCCACCTCACCTCACCTCACCTCACTTCACCTCACCTCACCTCACCTCACCACACCTCACCCCCCTCACCACCCTCACCTGACCTCACCCGCCCTCACCTCACCCCACCTCATCTCACCTCACACCCCTCACCTCACGTCAACCCCACACCTCACATCACATCACCCCCCTCACCTCACCCCCTTCACCTCACCCCACCTCATCTCACCTCACACCCCTCACCTCACCTCAACCCCACACCTCACATCACATCACCCCATCTCACCTCACCCCCTTCACCTCACCCCCTCACCTCACCTCACCCCCCCTCACCTCACCCCAGTTCACCTCACCTCACCGTACCTCACCCCCTCACCTCACCTCAGCCACCCTCACCTCACCTCACCTCAGCTCACCTCACCCCCCCTCACCTCACCCCCTCACCTCACCTCACCCCCTCAGCTCACCTCACCCCCCTCACCTCACCTCACCCCCTCACCTCACCTCACCCCCCTCACCTCACCTCACCCCCCTCACCTCATCTCACCCCCTCACCTCACCTCACCCCACCTCACCTCACCTCACCCTCCTCACCTCACCTCACCCCACCTCACCTCACCCCACCTCACCTCACCCTCCTCACCTCACCTCACCTCACCCCCTCACCTCACCTCACCCCCTCATCTCACCTCACCCCCCTCACCTCACCGCCCTCACCTCACCCCCCTCACCTCACCTCACCCCCCTCACCTCACCCCCCTCACCTCACCTCACCCCCTCACCTCACCCCCTCACCTCACCCCCTCACCTCACCTCACCTCACCCCCTCACCTCACCCCCTCACCTCACCCCCCTCACCTTACCTCACCCCCTCACCTCACCACCTCACATCACCTCATCTCACCCCCTCAGCTCACCTCACCCCCCTCACCTCACCTCACCCCCTCACCTCATCTCACCTCACCTCACCCCCTCACCTCACCTCACCCCCTCACCCCCCTCACCTCACCTCACCCCCCTCACCTCACCTCACCCTCTCACCTCACCCCCCTCACCTCATCCCCCTCACCTCACCTCAGCTCACCCCCTCACCTCACCTCACCTCACCCCCTCACCTCACCCCTTCACCTCACCTCACCTCACCCTCCTCACCTCACCCCCTCACCTCACCTCACCTCACCCCCCTCACCTCACCCCCTCACCTCACCTCACCCCCTCACCTCACCCCCTCACCTCACCTCACCTCGCCTCACCCCACCTCACCTCACCTCACCCTCCTCACCTCACTTCACCCCACATCACCTCACCTCACCTCACCCCCTCAACCCCCCTCACCTATAAGACCATAAGACATAGGAGCAGAAATTAGGCCAATCAGCCCATCGAGTCTGCTCCGCCATTCAATCATGGCTGATAAGTTTCTCAACCCCATTCTCCCACCTTCTCCCTGTAACCTTTGATCCCCTTACCAATCAAGAACCTATCTATCTCGGTCTTAAATACACTCAATGACCTGGCCTCCACAGCCTTCTGTGGCAATGAATTCCATAGATTCACCACTCTCTGGCTAAAGAAGTTTCTCCTCATCTCTGATCTATAAGGTCTTCCCTTTATTCTGAGGCTGTGCCCTCAGGTCCTAGTCTCTCCTACTAATAGAAACATCTTCCCCATGTCCACTCTATCCAGGCCTTTCAGTATTCTGTAAGTTTCAATCAGATCCCCCCTCATCCTTCTAAACTCCATCGAGTATAGACCCAGAGTCCTCAAACGTTCCTCATATGTTAAGCCTTTCATTCCTGGGATCATTCTCGTGAACCTCCTCTGGACCCTCTCCAGGGCCAGCACATCCTTCACGCAGGTCTCTCTGTTCCTACACACCATTTAGAATAGTATTCTTTATTTTATATCATCCATGTTCTTTGTGCCAAAGTGTATCACCCCACACTTCTCTGCATTGAATTTCATCTGCTACCTATCTGCCCACTCCACCAATGTGTCAATGTCCTTTTGAAGTTCTACACTGTCCTCCTCACAGTTTACAATTCTCCCAAGTTTTATGTCATCCACCAACTTTGAACTTGTCCCCTGCATACCAAGATCTACATCATTTATATATATCAGGAAAAGCAAGGGTCCCAATACTGACCCCTGGGGAACTCCACTACAAACCTTCCTCCAGCCTGAGAAATATCCATTAACCATCACTCACTGTTTCCTATTACTCAGCCCTCCCTCCTGCACCATCTTCCCAGCCACGTATTCATCTGCCTTATCCTCCTATTTCTGTACTCACTGGCACGTGGAACTGGGTGCAACCCAGAGATTACTACATTAGAGGTCCTGCTTGCTAATTTTCTACCTAGCTCCCTAATTTCTGATTGCAGGACCACAACCCCTTCCTACCTAAGTCATTGGTACCAACGTGGACCACGACCTCTGGCTGATCACCCTCCTGCGGATGTCCTGCAGCCACTCTGTGACACCCTTGACTCTGGCACCAGGGCGGCAACATACCACCCTAGAGTCACATCTATAGCCACAGAAACGCCTGTCTGCTCCCCTAACCAATGAATCCCCTATCACTATAGCTCTCGCTTTCTTCTCTCTCTCCTCCTGTACAGCTGAGCCACTCGTGGTGCCACAAACTTGGATCTGACTGCACTCCTCTGAGGAACCAGTGCCCTCACCAGCTTCCAAAACAGAAAACTGATTGGTGAGTGAGGCCCCAGGGAACTCCTGCACTACCTGCCTACTTCTCTTGGACTGCCTGGTGGTCATCCATTCCCTCTCTGTCTGCAGGCCCTTAAGCTGTGGTGTGACCACCTCTCTGAAGGTGCTATCCACCTAGCTCTGAGCCTCGCGGATGTGCCACAGTGACTCCAGCCACCGCTCGAGCTCTGAAACCCGGAGCTCAAGTTTCCACAGCTGACAGCACTTCCTGCACATGTGGTCATCTAGGACATTGGTTGTGTCCATGACTTCCCACATAGCACAGGGACGCGCGAGGAGACAGGCGACTAGACCGGAGTGAGACGGAGACCGAGTGAGTAATGGGGGAAGAGGTGTGGTGTACATAGGAATTATTCTAAGTCAGGAACAGGAGCAGCTGAGCAGAAACACACCTTTGGAGCTGAGTTTAAAAAAAATCTCACAGTGACATCACAGCAAAACCGTTAAGTTCATTGGTTGGTAAGAAACTGCTGTTAGGGAGTGTCTCTAAATAGCTGTAAATTAGAAAAGCGTATTATTTATCAAGTCGCTACTTGGATTTGAGTAAGAAAAACTAGGAATATGGGGAAGTCAGGGCCAGTAATGTAAAGTAATGTAAGCAAAACAAAGTAAAATAAAGTTAAGACATGGCAGGGCAGCTGGGTCATGTGGGATGTGTTAAATAGAGTGTCTGGGGTAAAATCTCACTCATTGGTCATGGTCCCTCTGATTCAATCACCCAAAAAACTGATTAGAAACCTTTGATTCACAGAGTTTCATTTACCGTTAACAGAAATCAGAGGTGCTGATGTCATGGCCGACATGACATAGGCAAACTCTATTTTTATAAAACAACGCATCCTCCGAGTTCGAATTACATTTTTAACTTTGGATCTTAAATGATTTCTAGATATTCATTTCTTTTTCTCAAACCCTTTTCTCTCCAAAGGGAAGGGAATGCAGATTTTGAACAGCCAAGTGAATGTTTACCTGTGTGACCATGATTTAACCTCCTTTATTTGGGATTTCTAGTGTGTACAGCGGAGTTACCATCATTTGTTGCTTCTGTGCATGAAATCATTGCACAGTTCTCTTAAACATGCATGGCTTTATTTCATGAAATGCATCATATAGATCTCTCTGGAAGACCATTGATTTTAAAATAGTGAAATCACCATTTTTACAAATGATCTCATACAATATTTAACCTTGCACAGCAAACTCTAAGCACTTTTTGTGATGTTAACATATGTATAAACCACATTTATTTTCTCATTTAAATGTGAAATGTTGGGTAAGTTAGATGACAGGCTATGGTATAATTTAGTATCTGGTTGTTATGAAGGAGGAATTGATAAATTTCCTATCCTGCATGAATGCACGCTCTGTACTAACCTAATCTCAAACACACACGGCAAAGAGCGATCTGTGCAGGACCACAAATACACATTGTAAATTACAGCTGAAAAGCAGGCCTGAGGCACCCTTGATAGTTAAATTATTCTGAACAGAACTCGTGCTTTGGCCCTTGTTCCAGTAACAGCAATTACTTAGATATCTTGTCGTATGACAAGTGGCAAGGATTCGATAAAGCTGAATATTCACAAGATCACAGATAATAACACACCTGCACCAAGTGAGAGAGAATCTACCACGTCTCCCACAAAGTCACACCGACAGGAATTGTTGTTTTAATGCCTATAAGTAGCCACATTATATTTCATAAATAATGTTAAACCTCAATTAGATTTTTAAATCTGTTACACATCTCTAAACATATTTCTAAATAAATATACATCTAAAAGATACATTACAGAAAGTTCCCACATCCCAGGTACAGATCTCTTTGATTGGTCAGTTACACATGCAGAAATGTGTTGCTATGTTTAAACATCTCCAAATCTAGTTATTGTTTTATCGGCCGTCAGTTCCCTTTGTCTGACATGTCACATGGATGCTTTGCCATTCGGGGCACAAAGCACCTAAATAAGTCCAAAGAACTGGGTGGCAAGAGTCAAAGCTTAAGGACCTGACAAGGAATATGTTCACAGTCTCACTTGCTAAAACAGCACATCTTATCAACAAAAGGCTCTGCAAAGATTACCAAACGTGTCCAGTCAGAATCACCTTATCCATTCTAGGTTTGCAGTGTTGTGTGGAGCTTGGTGCTGTCAGCTCCTGAGTATTATATCGATGACACTCAGCACTCTGAATGGTGGCCATGCCTTCAGCTGCTAAAATCGTACAGTCCAGAAATCCCCCGGAATCCCCCACCTCTCCACTCCCTTGTCCTTCCTCTATACTCACAATCAAATCACAGAATCTCAGAGTTGTTACAGTACAGAAAGAGGCCATTCAAACCATTGTGTCTGCACCAGCTCACCAACTGAGCAACTCACCTCGCCCCACTCCCCCACCTTCTCCCCGTACCCCTGCACATTCTATCTTTTCAGATAACAGCCTAATCCCTTTGGAATATTTCGATTGACCCTGTCTCCCCCACATTCTCAGACAGTGCATTCCAGATCCTAACCACTCGATTGACCCTGTCTCCCCCACACTCTCAGACAGTGCATTCCAGATCCTAACCACTCGATTGACCCTGTCTCCCCCACACTCTCAGACAGTGCATTCCAGATCCTAACCACTCGATTGACCCTGTCTCCCCCACACTCTCAGACAGTGCATTCCAGATCCTAACCACTCGATTGACCCTGTCTCCCCCACACTCTCAGGCAGCGCATTCCAGACCCTAACCACTCGATTGACCCTGTCTCCACCACACTCTCAGACAGTGCATTCCAGATCCTAACCACTCGATTGACCCTGTCTCCCCCACACTCTCAGGCAACGCATTCCAGACCCTAACCACTCGATTGACCCTGCGTGAAAAACTTTTCCTCATGTCGCTTTTGCTCCTCTTGCCAATTATATTAAATCTGTGCCCTCTCGTTCTCGATCCTTCCACCAATGGGAATAGTTTCTCCGTATCTACTCTGTCCAGTCCCCTCATGATTTTGAGCATCTCTATCAAATCTCCTCTCAGCCTTCTCTTCTCTCCAAGGAGAACAGTCCCAACCTCTCCAATCCACCCTCATAGCTGAAGTTTCTCATCCCTGGAACCATTCTTGTGAATCTTTTCTGCACTCTCCAAAATTAAGGTGAGGCATCATTCTATGACAACATTATGTGACCCTTCATAATGTGTGGTCCCCAGAATTGTGCACAATACTCCAGCTGAGTTCCAACTAGTGTCTTATATAAATTCAGCATAACCTCCTTGCTCTAATACTCTATGCCCCAATTAATAAAGCTCATGATACTGTAAGCTTTCTAAACTACTCTCTCCACCTGCCCTGGTACCTTTAATGAATTATGCACATATACACCCAGGTCCCTCTGCTCCTGCACACCCCTTAGAGTTATACTCTTTATTTTCTCTCTTTATTGCGTCTGCATGTTCTTCCTACCAAAATGAATCACTTCACATTTCTTCACATTGAACTTCATCTGCCACTTGTCTGCCCACTCCACCAACTTGTCTATGTCCTATTGAAGTTCTACATTATCCTCTTCAGATTTTACAATGTTTCCAAGCTTTGTATCATCTACACCAAGACATACATCAAGAACTCTCCTTACAATTCAACTTTTGACCCCTACTAAAAGTAAAAGATTTATAAGGTTGATACTGGGACTGTGAAGCTATTAAAAGGTGGTTCTCTTTTCTCAAGAAAAGAGGTCTGATCCAATTATAAAACATTTTGATAGAATAGATATAAGATGAGTATTTCCTCTTGTGGAGAAGAGCATAACTAGAGGCCATCAGTGTAAGATAGTCATTAGGAAATCCAACAGGGAATTCAGAGCAGACTTCTCCACCCAAAGAGAATGTGGAGCTCACCACTGCACGGAGTAGGTGAGGGGAATAGTATTGATGATTTAAGGGGAAACTAGACAATCAAATGAAGGAGAAGGGAATGAAGGGTGAGGTGAGGAGAGATGGAGTGGAGCATAAACATTGGCGTGGAATGTTTGAGAAAAATGTCCTCTTTCTGTGCAGTTTTATTTAATTATAAGTAATATCTTATTTGGCTTGGTGTCTCTTCACTGAGATGCTTCAAACTATTGTTTTACATTGAAGCCATTATATAAAGGCATGTTTTTGTTGAACAATCCTGGCTGATAATAATATTCTTTTGTTCAAACCATCTGCTTCATCAAGGAACAAATACAACAAGCAAGAATATATTGATCTTGCTCTGTTGCATAATGTTGCCATAAAACAATGTCTCACCTTAATTTTGGAGGAGGAACTGTCACAAGCGTTGGAGGACCAGGGATAACAGTAATCACCAGCAGCAATCCAGACATTCCCCACAGAGAAGTGGTGGAAGAGTCCATTGAGCAATCCTCCCAGTGAGCTCTGTATTCAGGCACCAGGGCTTCCTGTTGCAATCACATAACTGCCATCTGATTTTACATTTAATTTTAAAGTACTTTATTTTTGCAAAATAAAAGAATAGTAGACTGTAAGGTTGTACACATTTAATTTATTAAGTTCTGTGGTTTTAAAGCTGCACATTTTGCTATATCTTTTGACCTTTATTTTTCATGAATATTTCCAGGTTGATGGTGCAGATGCTGGGTAACTAAGGGCAGAGGCTCCTTAACTGTACCTCTGACCAACACACTTGTGGAAATGCCATGGCTACTCTTTGCTGTATTTGCTGTGGGGTCATTGCTATCTAGGAAATGCTACCCACTGTCTCTTGTTGAAGGCTACATGATAGCACGTACATGTGTATCAGCACGTACATGTGTATCAGCACGTACATGTGTATCAGCACGTACATGTATATCAGCCTGTACATGTGTATCAGCACGTACATGTGTATCAGCCTGTACATGTGTATCAGCCTGTACATGTGTATCAGCCTGTGCTGAGCGATACATGTCACTGCTGGACACCCTCTTGTATTGACCTGTGTAAGTTCCATTCCGCAATGCATTTTATTTCCCGTCATGACATGTGTAATGAAATTTGCATAACTTGACTATCTCCATTTCTTTCTCTTCACAGACGCTGTTAGACCTGCTGAGTTTTTCCAGCATTTTCTCTTTTTGTTTCAGATTTCCAGCATCCACAGTGTTATTACCACATCCCTACTAACCTTTCTCGGTTTAGCATCTTTATGTATTTAAAAGCCAAGACGTTACTGTACTGGAGCAGCATGGGATACATCCACAGGCAATGCTGAAACCAGACCTTTGTTCTCTCCTTTACATTATGCACTTTCTTCTTGATTTACAGTCCATTGAGTAGCTGAAATGGGCTTCACACTTTGAACGATGCGTAGCTAACGTTGTTGCCTTCTTAGTATATTGAAGTTAGCCATTCGAGGATGGTCAGAGATTACTAGCAGATGCAGGAACACGACAGTAAATCAAACTTTTCTCAATTAATTGTCATTGAATCATTATCAAAATAATTTGCATTATCTCTGAATTAATAAACATTATATTGGTTGAGTGGCTCATTAGTAACCTGAGAACTGTTAAAGAATCATTGCTGCAGGAGACCAACTGACTTTAGCTACCGCCCTTAAAGTAATATTCTTCTAAAGCATACATTTCAAAACTTTGTTAGCAGGTTAAATCTAACTCCATGTTTCTACATTAGAAACGCAAGGTTGAGGAATATCCACAAATAATTTGATAACTTGCACAAAGTGAACACATTACAAATCAGATACAGGTAATTGGGCCACTAACTCAGCACTAAACAGGCCCCACTTAACAAGAGGGAACAATATTTTAAAAATCACTTCTTAAGGCTTCTTCTTTCCAGCTATTGATATTTGGTATTTACTGTCAAACATTGAGAAGTGCCAACTACAGAGGGAAAGAAGCTGTTACTTTAACTTCTGCTTCGATACGGACAGGATCAGAAGTGCTTCTTTAAAGCAATAGTATTTTGATCCAATTCAATCCACTTTGGTTTTGCCACTTATCCCTGTATTGTATATAATACCAGGCCAGAAAAATACTGTTATTATTCCTTAGGACTTGAATTTTTCGGGCTTTAGAATTTGTGAGGAACAAGCATATTGTTTATTATCCACAGCTGCAATGTGCCTCTGTAATACGTCATTCTAATCTTTCATGCTCGCCATTCTCAAACCATTTATCACGTGGCTAGGCAAGACACACTGAGAATGACACTTGACAGAACTCTACCGTTGTCTGTAGGCAACACATAATAGCCCTTCCAATCTTCAGAAAGATTTATCTGATCTCACTTGTTTTAAGGCAAAATGGTTATTTTCTTATAACGTCAACACTCAATGCCGACTTCTCTGCCTTAAGGTAAGTGCTTTAGATAAAAGCATTTGTAGCAGTGAAGGAAAAGAATGAACTGTTTTTAACCCACAAGCTGTATTCCAATTACTGTACTGTGCAGCTTAGTAAACAGCAATCCAGTTAGCATGAGGTATTGCTTTTGCACTGCATGAATTATGCTCTTCTGAGATGCAACCAATAGAGGTGACTACACACCATCAAATTTTAATGTATTAATTTACCTACTTTAATGACACTTCAGTGCAGTTCCCTTAAGAGTGAAGCAGCTAAAGCAGTGCACTTTCTCCTAATGATACCGGCTTAGCAGCCAGCACCAGGTGGAAGAATCCAGATATAAACATGTGTTGAAGGATAGAGGTTGAGACTGGATATAAAGCCTCCGTAAAGGTGCGGGCATTCATTGTGCACATTCTCCTTTAGGCTCAGCCAGCAACAAGGAAAGTCCATGGAGCATAATCACATTTTCACCACCGACAGTAATCTACTCTCCCGTGATGGAGAGTGGTATGGATGTGGTTTAGGATATGTACGTGTTATCTATTACAGCCTTCTCCTTTGCTTAGGTTTGCCAGGTGAGTGCATGTTTTTAATCTGCCTAAGTAAAGCAACTCAGTAAATGAACCTTCACACTTCAAATTGTATTGCTGCTGTGACATTTATTTAAATAATAGTTTTATCAAATATATTTAATGAAACAGTAAAATTAATTATAAACCCATTATCCAAGAATAAGAAACTCACATTTATTGATTTAATGGTCTGAGTACCATCTTAAAGATTTGCCTGAATCATATTTTGTCAATTTCAATCAAATATATTTTTCCCAATGTGCATTGTATTTAAATTAAAAATCATTAATTTGGGACACGATTTGCAAAGCATTAGGAAAAACAATCACCTTATTTTTATTAAACGCTAATCCAATTAATAAATGGGTAATTTTACTGAAGTCGGAGATGAAGAATTATGAGGTCACAGTGTTTTCTTTGTGAGATGTCGGAATGAAAATACCTTCTCTTGTATTAGTGCATCATTTCAAACTGTGAGCTCTCCAATTTGTAAAGTTAAAAAATGCCGTTAACTGTTAAAAGGCAGAGCAATTATCCTCTTTAATGTTTGTATCTGTGCAAATATCATGATTTAAATTTCTGTTATTGATACAATCTTTTTCTACCATCCAAGGCTATGTTTAACATACTGAAATGAACACATTGGTGCTTAAAATAATTTTCAAATGTTAGACACAGTAATATTTATATATACAATTTATTTGGTACAATTACAGGATAAAACAATAATTGTTAATAAAAACTATATTCAATGTTAGGAATGTTTATTGGGAATACAAATCCCCACCTTCATGCATGAGTAATGGCAGATAGAAAGGTAATTGATGGTATAGATCGAGCACAGCAGAGAAAAGCTTTAATAATTCCAGTATCCATCAGGCTAGGAGGCTGTGACACATATCACTGATCACAGCAATTTGAGTGTGATATAATCAATTCATCTAACCTTTCCATTGGTAAATATTAAAGTTAAAATGTTAAATTAGTATTATTCAAATGCTCAACAGTCAGTTTGTTCATGAAAGTGCTTATTTCATCATCTAGAATGTCACTGTAGGAAAACATGCCTTTATTGAATTTGAAACTGTATTGAGAGAGGTTCACTGTAAAAATGAAAGAAAGAAATTAAATCAGTGTCGCCATTAGTTGATTTTTGAGAAAGTAAAGATGTTGTTCAGGCTTAAATATTTGTTATTCATAAGATCAAAGGTGAGGGGCAGGGGTGATGAGGGGGAATTTTAAATTCCAGGCAATTCTCTGACAAAACCGAATCGATGGAAGAAGCTGGACTTGTTCTCCTTCGGGCTGAGAAAGCCGAAAGGAAATTTGACAGAAGGTGTTTCAAATCCTGATGGGTTTAGATATTAAATAAGGAGACACTGTCTCCAAAGGCTGAATGGACATTAATTAAAGGCCACACAGTTAAAGCGACCGGCAAATGTCACCCTGGTGCAACCTGAGGAAAAACTTTTTCTGACATTGAGTGGTGAGGATTTTGAATGCTCTGCTGAACAGAATGAGACATGTAGGGTGGGATGTTCCAGTCCCTCCCACGGTGGGTTTGATGGCGGGTAGGGGTGGGAAAAAGTGCAGAGGGGGTTCAAATATCGGTTTTGTGCTGGTGTGAAATGACAGCAGGTTTGTCCGCTCCCGCCCACCATGACAGGTTGTAATCCCTGCCAGAGGCCGGTGTGAAACCAATTTGCATCCCGCTATCGGGATGTAGATGAAGGTCCGGCCGGAATCGCCCCTCCCCTGTACAATCGTCCATGCTGCCAGCAGGAGAACATGTCTGGACCAATGTGGCATGTGCATGTTGGTACTTACCTGGAGAGGGCCTGGGGATCGGGATGGGGACCTCCAGCAATCATGACCCTGGAACATGCAGTGGGTGGGTGGATCTCCCAGATTCAGTGTGTTCCTGGAGGTCACCTTCTATTTTCACTGGGTTCCTGGAATTCCACCTTCTATCTTCGATGGTGGGGGGGGTTAGTTATGTCCAGGCGCTGTTTCTAAATGGTACCTGGATATGATGGCAGGGCACAAGCCATCCAGTTTGCGCTGTCACGCGATGCATCAAGGAACCCCCGACTGCATAATTAATGAGGCTGGGATCTCGCGATAAGGCACAAATTCCCAGCAGCCTCCGCTGCAGGAAACATCCCCCCTTCCCTGACCCCGTCCCTGACCCCGTCCCTGACCCCGTCCCTGACCCCGCCCCTGACCCCATCCCTGACCCCATCCCTGACCCCTTCCCTGACCCCATCCCTGACCCCGTCCCTGACCCCATCCCTGACCCCAACCCACCACATTCCCCCGTCCCTGACCCCATCCCTGACCCCGTCCCTGACCCCGTCCCTGACCCCAACCCATCACATTCCCCCGTCCCTGACCCCATCCCTGACCCCGTCCCTGACCCCGTCCCTGACCCCGCCCCTGACCCCATCCCTGACCCCTTCCCTGACCCCGTCCCTGACCCCGTCCCTGACCCCAACCCATCACATTCCCCCGTCCCTGACCCCATCCCTGACCCCGTCCCTGACCCCGTCCCTGACCCCGCCCCTGACCCCATCCCTGACCCCTTCCCTGACCCCGTCCCTGACCCCGTCCCTGACCCCATCCCTGACCCCGCCCCACCACAGGGCTTAGTGACGGAATGGGAGATATAGGTTCAATAGTGACTTTCGAAAGGGCTTTGGAAAGAAAATGTCACACACTGGTGGGAAAGAGTTAGGTGAGGATGGAAAAGAGCTCGCACAGGCTCCTTCTGCATTTTACTATTCTGGGATTGGATAGGAGGGAAGGTTCATTTCGAGGGCTGGGTCTCATTAATGTACAGGTGCTAAGATGCTCTTGGTTGGAAACCAGTAGCTCCTGGAAGAGGCTGGGACATTGCAAGAGTGTGGGGAGGTGTCCAGTGCAGCAATGGCCCACATTATTCTTATGAGGCCCAGAACTGCTCTACTTGCCGCATAAAAACAATCTGAACAGTCCTCTCTCTCCATTTGCCCACCTAGTTTTACTGGAAAGAATGCAGGTTTCTCTAGGTCGGGCATTATAATTACACCAGGGTCCTGGGTGTAACATTGCCGCTGGATTCCTGTGGCTCCCACCACATCGTCAATGAAAATGCTACAAGCAATGTGAAGATGGGTGGGTGTGAACAGGAACATGTTCACCATTGGCACTTTAACCAGCAACACTCCATTTCAGTCAGCAAGTGAGATTCAAACCATCCTCAGCGTGTTTCATAACAAGGGCTGTTGGAGTAAATCAGAATCAAAACTATTTGATTCCATAATAAAAACAAGAAATACTGGAAATACTCAGCACATCTGGCAGCCTCCCAGTTCTGATGGGCAGAGTTTAATGCCCTTCCCCATGACCAGTATTGTGATGGGGGGTGAGGGGGGCATTGAATCAGGTGGGAAGTTGGTGGGTGGGGAACACTGCTGCCTTCCCACTTCCATCCCAATGAAGTCTGTGGAGAGATAACTGGTGGACAACCTCCTCACCACCAACTGAGGCCCTCAAGTGAGTGACTAATGTCGCTGGTGGAGAGGGAACTCACAATGCAGGAGGCCATTGTGGGCACCAAGGGGATTCTGTCCCTGATCGAGGGACCTGGCACAAAGAGCCACCCCCTGCCCTTGCTGCTGACCCTACCACCACTGCAACTCCCACCCCATCACCCCTCCTCCCTCCATCACTCTCCTGTACCTGGGTCCATGGCGATCATATGCCTCAGGTGGGCGTAGTACCAACAGCTGCCAACGCCTCCCCAGTGGCACTGCTGAGCAATGAAGAGCTGCCAGCCTCTGATTGGCCGGCAGTTCTTGGGGGGATGGCAGCTTTTCAGTTCAATGATTGGCCCTGACTGCGGTAAAGAAGCAACACAGGGACTGTGACTGACCCTTCAATCAGGAGGTAAGACCCCTGTCACCTCCATTAAATTCCACCCGTTAACCCCGTTCCTCTCCACAGACGCTGCCCGTCTAGCTGAATATTTCCATCATCTCCTGTTTTTATTTCAGATTTCACCATCCAGAGTATTTTGCTTTTAACGTGGGGTCCATCACAGTTTTAAAAAAGCAACAGTCTCTCTGAATTTTAATTATATTCACTTCAAATTAACAAAAAACTTTTCAAGTGAAGCTCACTCACACAACTAATGATTGTTGTGAAGGAATTAATTTTTAGACACGTCCATCTCTAGAACTTTATGTCCCGTGGGCAGGCGAGTGCCCAACACAATCGGGTGTGAAACCGCGCGCCATGATGTCGGGTGAGCGTCCCGATGTCATTGCGCACTTACGCGATATTTCGGTTGGTGGGCGGGTGTGAGAGTCAGCAGTGCGCCCGCTGACAATGAAGAGGAATATTAAGGCCGTTGGTGTATTAATGAACCTGGATTTTTCACTGTCCGTCCAATGTTACGTTTTGCAGGCGGGTGAATCAGCCCAGGCGGCCTCTGCATTTTTGAGGAAACCTCATCCACGGGCGGGACCAGGTTTCTGATATTCATTTTACAAAAAGTGTTTGGGCAGAATTTTCCATTTGATGTGTGGGAAGCCTTGCGTATACATGCGTAAAACTAAAGGCCCTTTAGTCTTCAATCAACGCTGGGCCAGAAGGGGGAGGAGGCCAGGAGTGGACAATCAGCCTCCAGGGGAGCCACCTTTGGGAGGCCAGGCGCAGGTACAAGGGGTGCAGGGCCAAGAGGTTGTCCAAGGTGGAAGGGGCCGCAGAAGATGCCACTATCCTGCTGCCAGGGTTTACAGGCGGCGATGCAGTTACCTCAATATGACTGAGGTGCAGTGTCGAAGGAGGCTCCATCTCTCAAGGGAGACAGTCAACTATATCTGTCAGATGATTGGCCCTGAGATCTCCCCTAACTGTGTGGGTGGACACCCCATGCCAGTGGCTCTGAAGCTCACAGTTGCCCTCCACTTCTATACCGCTGGCTCCTTCCAGGGCTCAGTGGGTGATCTTTGCGGTGTCTCCCAATCAGCTGTCCACACTTGTGTCAAGCAGGTTACAGACGCTCTGTTCAGACGGGCATTGACCTTCATTCACTTCCGCTGGGACCAGGCAAGCCAGACACAGCGAACCAGAGGCTTTGCGGCCATTGCTGGCTTCCCCCGTGTCCAGGGTGCTATAGACTGTACACATGTGGCCATCAAGGCTCCAGCAGGTGAGCCCGGTGCCTTCGTCAACAGGAAAGGCTTCCACTCCATGAACGTCCAGATAGTGTGTGATCACAGGATGCAGATTCTACAAGTCTGTGCAAGGTACCCATGCAGCTCCCACGATGCCTACATCCTCAGACACTCCCAGGTGCCGGAGCTCTTCAGTGCTCCAGCCCGGCTGGATGGATGGCTGCTGGGTGACAAGGGCTATCCCCTCAGAAGGTGGCTCATGACGCCTCTCCGCCATCCAAGAACAGAAGCTGAGCAGCGGTACAATAGGAGCCAGGGCACCACAAGGGCTGTGGTGGAGACAGCCATCGGTCTTCTCAAGATGTGCTTCCGATGCCTGGAGCGCTCAGGGGGTCGCACTCCAGTACCCCCCAGATCGTGTGTCGGTGATAGTGATTACATGCTGCGCTCTCCACAATCCTGTGCTGGAAAGAGGGGGACATAATGGATGATGGAGACGTTGACTCAGTGGCTGCGGCTGCACTCGATGAGTCCAGCAGTGAGTCCGAGGATGAGCATGTACAGGGAAATGCTGAGGGGGTAGACGCTGACGCGGGCATACACTAGGGAGGCAGGGACACCCGGGAGGGCTTTAATCCAACAAACCTTCAGCTAGCCCACCACATACAGACCTCCAGGACAAGCCTGGGCTGTAGGCTCCATACTCGATACCTGAGTGCAAAATCTGCCAGGATAGGAACACTAACTAAGGGCCTTGTACATAGAGCTGAATGTCCAAAGAAACACTCATGACACTTTTCTCAAACATACACATGCAGAAGAAACAAGCCACCCTCAGTCATGGTGACACATCTGCATTTACTGTGTGAATCTGAAGCTCTCACAGTTATTAAACAATAGTGTCAATAATCAAAAAGAAATCACAAAGACCTCATCTCGGGCCAACACAAAAGCACCAGTGATAAACCCGTGGTGTGCCTAAGGTGCCTTATGTTTACGCTTTCGGGTGCTACGTCTTGGTGCTTCCCCCTCGTTGGGACTCACATCTGAGACAGCTGCTGACTCTGCTGTCCTGTTGGCCTCGATGACCTTGGCGATCGCCCTCTGGCCCGTGGAGCCTGTGTTGGCTCTACCTAGGAGGGAGCTGCCAGTTCCACAGCTGGCATCTCCCCAGTCATCGCAGACTCATCGGATGCAATGGTCACTGGCAGAGGGGCAGAGGAGCTGCCGCCCTCATCCAGAGCGCCCTGAGAGGAGCCCACAGAGACAACAGGCAGCTGCTGCACCGACATGAGGTCGCCTCGGACCTCCCTGTTCACCATAGATGGATGGGCAACGAGCTGGGAAACTTGGTGCCCAGACCATCTCCCACACTGGCACTGACCAGCTGAGGTCAATGCCGATGTGAGGGCTTGCTGGTCCGAGCGCATCCCCAGGAAGCCCTGATGGGTCTCCTGGAGGAGCCTCTCCATGAGAGTCGCCACTCTCTCCATAGAGGACGCACGGTACTCGGACATGAGTCTCATTGCGTGGACTCCTCCACCACGGACACCAAGCCAAGCATAGCCTCGTGTATCTCCCCCAGATGCTCCCGCTCACCCGGCCGCATTTCCTGCAGCTGCTGCATCATGGACAACTCCATCATCAGGCACCGACTGAGCATGTGCCTGGTCCCCTGCAGTCCTCCGACTGCTGGCACCATGGGCACTCTCTGTCTCTGCCAGCTCCTCCAGCGACTGTGAAGTGCCCTCACCGCTGTGCCCCGGGACACTAGCTGATGTTGCAATTCCCACTGAGGTGCTGGTATCTGCGCTGGTGCCTGCCTGGCAGAGATGGTGTGATGCTGGTGAGACTTCAGGCCCCTCAGGTGTGAGAGGGGGGCCTCTGCTGCTCCTCCTCCCGGCCCTGCTCTGCTGATGCTGAAAGGAAGAACAGGGACAGTGGGTCAGTTAACGTGCAGACACTGACAAACTTCATCCCTGTCCCCCGGATCATTATGTGCTCAACCTTCCAGAACCAATGGCCCAGCAACGTTACAACAATAATTAATTTAACAATCATCAGTGCTCTGGCTGTTGGGAGGACAATGCTGCCCTCACTGTTGGCCATAAATACCTGACCCTAACACCCCAGCCTCACCGACACCAGGAGGCCTGGGTACATGGCACGTCTCCAGTACAAGGGCCTCCTGCCCGAAGCTGCTTATTATGGAGAGCTGTACTTGGCCGCCTCCACTCCTCACACACTCAGACACATCATGAACATTCTTCTCCGGGAAAAGAGAGAAGACCATTCATTAGGTTAAATTGCACATGGACTCTCTTCATACACGGCCCACTCCAACCAGAGTGGGACATATCAGGGGTCCAGAGCCTCCTCTCCCCGCTGCTGCCGAACACTCAGACAAAGGTGCTGGGCCTGCTCCCCAGCCCCCGACCTGCCCCTTTGACACATGCTGCCTACATCACATTAGGCACCACACAGTATATCCTTCCATAGCCAGGAGGCGCAAGCACGTGGAGCACAGAGGGCAGCAGATGGTTCATTGCCACATCACCTTGAAGCTCCCCTCCCAGCATCTCATCACCCTGACTTGGACATGTCCTGGAGTTTAAACACAGCGCCTGGGTGCAGCTCCTCCAGGTTGCCCCCAAACCAGTCATGTGGGACTCAGTGTAACACATGCTGCGGGGGCAATACCCATCTCTTCACCACCCTCTCAGGGTGACATCGGCACGGGCAATATCTGCTGGCCCACCCAGCGCAGGACAAATGCCGTCAATGATTCAACACAGTCACAACACCGAGACTTGGGGCTGGGTGCCGCAGAGGGTAAGGCTACCTGCTGGGTTAAATGCCCAATGCCAACATGGTACTCACCCTTCCAGAGCACAACAAATCATTGAAGCGCTTACAGCACAGGATCCAGGTGCACTGCACCGCATCACGGGAGCTCACCACCCCCGCCACCTCCTCCCAGGCATGTGGGGGGGCCTCCTCCTCCTGTCCTGGGGAACCAGCACCTCCCACCGTGTGACCACCTCCTCGAGGAGGAAAAAAGAAGGGTGCATTGTTCCCCCTCTGGCCTACCCTCCAGCCTGCCCTGCCCCTCTGGCCTACCCTCCAGCCTGCCCTGCTCCTCTGGCCTACCCTCCAGCCTGCCCTGCCCCTCTGGCCTACCCTCCAGCCTGCCCTGCCCCTCTGGCCTACCCTCCAGCCTGCCCTGCTCCTCTGGCCTACCCTCCACCATGCCCTGCCCCTCTGGCCTACCCTCCAGCCTGCCCTGCTCCTCTGGCCTACCCTCCAGCCTGCCCTGCCCCTCTGGCCTACCCTCCAGCCTGCCCTGCCCCTCTGGCCTACCCTCCAGCCTGGCCTGCACACCTGACCTACCCTCCAGCCTGGCCTGCCCCTCTGGCCTACCCTCCAGCCTGGCCTGCCCCTCTGGCCTACCCTCCACCATGCCCTGCCCCTCTGGCCTACCCTCCAGCCTGGCCTGCACACCTGACCTACCCTCCAGCCTGGCCTGCACACCTGACCTACCCTCCAGCCTGGCCTGCACACCTGACCTACCCTCCAGCCTGGCCTGCCCCTCTGGCCTACCCTCCAGCCTGGCCTGCCCCTCTGGCCTACCCTCCACCATGCCCTGCCCCTCTGGCCTACCCTCCAGCCTGCCCTGCACACCTGATCCCTCTGGGTGTGGCCTGGAACTGGCCATTGGGACCAGCCTACAAGAGGCTGCCAGACCTTCTCTTGAACAGACTGTCGGGTCGCCATTGGACCCGGGGGTCTGTGCACACCCACCGCTGCCCACACACTCCCGCTATCCTCGGGAGTCGGGAAATACGCTGGGCGAGCGTTAATTGGCCCGGCCGCGTAAAATGGCGGAGTGGACTCGATCTCGGATGGCGATCGGGTCTGTGTCGGCCCGCGCCCGCTCCCCCTCCCCCTCCCCCCTCCCCTCCCCCTCACCCCTCCCCCCTCCTCCCTCCCAGCCCTCCCCACTCCCCCCCCGCCCACCCCGCTCTCCTATCCCCCCCCCCACCCCCCCCCCACCCCCACCCCCCCCCGCCAAACGGAAAACCCTGGCCGATATGTTCAGGTGGGTGAGCCCGATCTGCCGACATGTTTTTGTGTATTTTTAAATCTTTTGTTCGGGGTTTTAAATTCTTCAGCTCCCAGTCTTCAGGGATCTTGCAGTTCGCACTCGGCCACACGCCCACCCTGACTACAGCATTTACCCTCCTCCCACCCCCACCCCAGCAGCGCTGAGTCTTTCATACTGGCTGTTCACTGGCCAACCAGCGTGAAATCGGGGTCAGGGGCCAATCGTGGGCATCGGGCTGCACCAGGCCTGCACACCGCACCCACCTGACCACCTCCAAACTCGGGCCTAGGTAACAGGGCTCCAAAGGGTTACTTCACCTGAAAGCCTCTGAAACAAACTTTAACTTTTAATGTGTTAAATGCTGAAACTGGAAATTATTTTGATTTGTTCAAATGTTGCAAAGACCTGAGAGTGTTTATTTTTAATTTTAAAATGTCACACACAGAGCTACTTGGACTTAAGGCTGGGATAGGCAGATTGTGGTTGTCTCAGGGCAGAGTCATTATGGTTTTAGTTAGTGTGCAATGCACCTCTAAGAATAATACTTGTTAAGGAAGATCACATGACCTGTAGTGACCAATAGGAGAGTGCGCAGGCTACCTCAGCAGTCAGTGTATAGAGTTGGAGTTGGAAGCACACGTGTAGCTGCTGCTGAGCATATTGTAAATAAACTTAATGTTTCTGCCCAAGGAGCGTCTACGGATCAACTCTATGATTAATAGTACATCTCGGCCACCTTACAATAAACTGGCGATGAGGATAAAACAAGATTGAACAGAAGAAACCAAGTTAAAAAGAAAGAAAGATATACTCACCAGTGTGTTGTCGCTTTAAGTTAAAGAAGAAATGGGCCCAAACCAAATGGCTGAGAAATCTCCGGGACCACTCCCAACATTTCAAAAAATACTAAATCTGCAAGACCCCTGAGTGAGAACACACAAGATTGGTGAGCAAAAAAACAAAAAAGAGAATATGTACTTTCAATGTAAAAAAGGCGTCAGCCCTACAGACTCAGTAGGTTAGAGACGCTGGAACACAGCTTAACACAGCTTACAAATTCAAAACCAGAAAAAACCCTGCAGAATCGCCCAGAGAAAGAGAAGAAATCACTAGACTGCAGGAACAAAGTCTTTCAAAGTCAAAAGAGAAGAGGATCCTGCCAAAACTCAAAAAGCTTGGGAAACACAGAAAGGCCAACACTGCAGATACAGCTCGAGTTTAAAAGACTGTGACTACACTTAAAGTGGCAACAATAGATCCCAGAGAGAGGTAAACTCTGCCAAAGGGAACAGGAGACCCCAGAGAGAGGACAATAAGAAATTGCACTGTTGAGAAAACAGTTAATTGTCCTTCAAGATCAAATACAAAAGGAATGTGTAACCGTTCAGGAACATGAAGAAACAAAGGCCATCTCAAACAGTAGAATAGATGGCTCTGGGAGTCGTGTATAGCTGGATACAACCAGGAGACAGGAGATCGGATAAACCCCGGCTCAGTGAAACTAGCTGTCTAGCAAAGAGCTGAAGAATCAGCTAAATGAAGCCAAAGAGGTTTTGGAAGCAAAAGTCACAGAATTTTCCAAGAAGCCGACAGATAATGAAATTTTGGGAGAATCAGCCACTGAGCTCAGACAATTTGAACTTACATCTGAGAGAAGTCTGGCCAATAGTGAAGTCAGCAAGAAGGCCGAGATTAAAGTCTGTGCCAGAGAGAAGAAGGCACATAGGAAGAAGATATAGAAATGCTAATAGAGCCTCCAGCCGGTTGAGGAGGAAGTGAGAACCATAAGAGGGGCACCTGTGCCAAAGAACACCTCAGAACCCAAATCATTCCTAGGAATAATCAACTATTATGGGCGGTTCTTACCCAATTTGTCTACAGTGCTGCCCCCCTTCATTCTCTACTCAAAAAGATCCAACATTGGTCTTGGGAGGTGCCCCAGAAAGAAGCTTTTATAAAGGTGAAACAGTTGCTGCACTCATCCAATCTATTAGTGCATTACTTGGGATAAAGAGACACTCACAGATAGAAAATCAAAGCCTGTCCATCATCTTTGGTGTCAAGAAATTTCATCAGTATGTACACGGCCATCATTTTACAATCGTTTCAAACCACAAACCATTGCGAGGATTGTTTAGTGAGGACAAGGCTACACCACCCACAGCCTCAGCAAGAATACAACAATGGGCTTTAATTCTTGCAGCAAATGAATACACTTTCGTACACAGGCCTGGAAATCAAATCACAAACGCCGATGCCCTTAGTCGTTTGGCTTTACAAGAAAATGATGAGCACGTCCCAGTTCCACAGGAACTTGTTTTCCTGTTAAATTTCTTAGATTCCTCACCGGTATGTGCTCGACAGATCAGAGACTGGACAAGTCAGGACCCAGTCCTGTCTCAGGTACGAGAACAAGTGCTTCATGGTTGGTCCCAGGAGCCTGTATCTGATGAAATGAAACTGTATTTCAACAGAAGACATGAAATAACCAGTCAGGGTGGCATCTTATTGTGGGGAGCACGAGTGATAGTTCCTCCAAAGGGAAAGGAGCAACTTTTAATTGAACTACACAGTGCCCATCCAGGAATTTCCCGAATGAAGACCAGAGCACACAGCTGTCTATGGTGGCCTGGGATGGATGGTGAAATAGAGAGCTTAGTAAAGCACTGTTTGCAATGTCAGCAACTGCAAAAGTTGCCAGTGACAGCTCCATTACACCCATGAGAGTGGCCAGGTAGACCCTGGGTGCGGTTACACATTGACTATGGTGGACCTTTCCTGGGAACAATGTTTCTGCTCATTGTCGATGTCCATTCAAAATGGTTGGATGTAAATGAGGTGAAGTCACCGACGTCGGCCGCTACAATTGAGAAACTACGTCAGAGTTTTGCCATTCATGGACTAGTAGAAGTGGTCGTTTCCGATAACCGCACAGCATTTACCAGTGCTGAGTTTCAATGGTTTATCAGCCTCAACGGTATCACTCATGTGAAAACTGCACCGTACCCATCCTCCCTCAAACCGACTGGCCGAAAGGGCGGGTCAAACATTCAAGAGAGGCATGAGAAAGCTAACTGGAGATTCCTTGGCAACCAAGCTAGCACTTTCCCTTTCATTACAGGACCCCCCCTCACACAACAACACGTGTCACACCTGCAGAGTTATTGTTGAAACGCTGTCTCAGGGTGAGATTGAGCTTAATAATGTCGAATTTAGAGGGGCAGGGGGAAAGGAGTCAGGGAAGCCAGAAAACATTTCTTGTTTTTTATCCATTCAGGAGATGTGGGTGTCACTGGCTGGGCCAGCATTTATTGCCCACTCCTAGTTGCCCTTGAGAAGATGGTGGTGAGATGCCTTCTTGAGCCGCTGCAGTCCGTGTGGTGTAGGTACACCCACAGTGCTGTTAGGGAGGGAGTTCCAGGATTTTGACCCAGCGACAGTGAAGGAACGGCGATATATTTCCAAGTCAGGATGGTGAGTGACTTTGAGGGGAACTTCCAGGTGGTGGTGTTCCCATCTTTCTGCTGCCCTTGTCCCTTTAGATGGTAGAGGACGTGGGTTTGGAAGGTGCTGTTTAGGGAGTCTTGGTGAGTTCCTGTAGTGCATCTTGTAGATGGTACACACTGCTGCTACTGTGCATTGGTGGTGGAGGGAGTGAATTTTTGTGGATGTGGTGCCAATCAAGTTGGCTGCTTTGTCCTGGATGGTGTCAAGCTTCTTGAGTGTTGTGGGAGCTGCACTCATCCAGGCAAGTGGGGAGTATTCCATCACACTCCTGACTTGTGCCTTGTAGATGGCGGACAGGCTTTGGGGAGTCAGGAGGTGAGTTACTCACTGCAGGATTCCTAGCCTCTGACCTGCTCTTGTAGCCACAGTGTTTATATGGCTAGTCCAGTTCAGTTTCTGGTTAATGGTAACCCCCAGGATGTTGATAGTGGGGGATTCAGTGACGGTAATGCCATTGAATGTTAGGGGCTAATGGTTAGATTCTCTCTTGTTGGAGGTGGTCATTGCTTGGCACTTGTGTGGCGCAAATGTTATTTGCCACTTGTCAGCCCAAGCCTGGATATTGTCCAGATCTTGCTGCATTTGGACATGGACTGCTTCAGTATCTGAGGAGTCGTGAATGGTGCTGAACATTGTGCAATCATCAGTGAACATCCCCACTTCTGACCTTATGATGGAAGGAAGGTCATTGATGAAGCAGCTGAAGATGGTTGGGCCAAGGACACTACCCTGAGGAACTCCTGCAGTGATGTCCTGGAGCTGAGATGACTGACCTCCAATAACCACAACTATCTTCCTTTGTGCTAGGTATGACTCCAACCAGCGGAGAGTTTTCCCCCTGATTCCCATTGACTCCAGTTTTGCTAGGGCTCCTTGATGCCACACTCGGTCAAATGCAGCCTTGATGTCAAGGGCAGTCACTCTCACCTTACCTTGGACAAACTTCTGTCCATGTTTGAACCAATGCTGTAATGAGGTCAGGAGCTGAGTGGCCCTGGCGAAACCCAAACTGGGCATCAGTGAGCAGGTTATTGCTAAGCAAGTGCCGTTTGTTAGCACTGTTGATGACCCCTTCCATTACTTTACTGATGATCGAGAGTAGACTGATGGGGCGGTAATTGGCCGGGTTGGATTTTTCCTGCTTTTTGTGTACAGGACATACCTGGGCAATTTTCCGCATTGCCAGGTAGATGCCAGTGTTGTAGCTGTACTGGAACAGCTTGGCTAGGGGCGCAGAAAGTTCTGGAGAACAGGTTCTCAGTGCTCTTGCCGGAATATTGTCAGGGTCCATAGCCTTTCCAGTATCTCGGGCCTTCAGCCATTTCTTGATATCACGTGGAGTGAATTGAATTGGCTGAAGACTGGCATCTGTGATGCTGGGGACCTCCGGAGGAGGCCGAGATGGATCATCCACTCGGCACTTCTGGCTGAAGATTGTAGCAAATGCTTCATCCTTATCTTTTGCACTGATGTGCTGGGCTCCTCCATCATTGAGGATGGGGATATTTGTGGAGCCTCCTCTTCCAGTGAGTTGTTTAATTGTCTACCATCATTCACAACTGGATGTGGCAGGACTGCAGTGCTTAGATCTGATCTTTTTGTTGAGGGGTCGCTTAGCTCTGTCCATCACTTGCTGCTTATGCTGTTTGGTACCCAAGTATTCCTGTGTTATAGCTTCACCAGGTTGACACCTCATTTTTAGGTTTACCTGGTGCTGTTCCTGGAATGCCCTCCTGCACTCTTCATTGAACTAGGATCGATCCCCTGGCTTGATGGTAATGGTAGAGTGGGGGATATGCTGGGCCATGAGGTTACAGATTGTGTTTGAGTACAATTCTGCTGCTGCTGATGGCCCACAGCGCCTCATGGATGCCCAGTCTCGAGTTGCTAGATCTGTTTGAAATCTATCCCATTTAGCAAGGTGGTGACCACACAACACGATGGAGTGTATCCTCAATATGAAGGCGGGACTTTGTCTCCACAACAATTGTGCGATGGTCACTAGACTCGGCTGGTGTAGTCACGGGAGGAAATTTACCATGGGAGAGACGGTATACGTGAAAGACTTCTGGGAAGGACCAAAGTGGTTACCGGGTGAAATAAGTGCAGTGACTGGATCTGTATCTTACCACATGGGGGTGGAAGGCCGGATCATCCATAAACATGTGGGACATTTAAGGAAGAGAGAGACAAATCACAGTGATCATGACCGGATCTGTGTTTCCTGTTGAGGATATTCAACCCAGGACTGATGTGTCTGATGTTCCTGTAAGAGTTGAGGATACAGAACTGCGAGTGTCACCGAAGCACCTGATGTCCAGACAACTCCGGAAAAGGAGATTCCTGATAAAGAACCTGAAGTTGTGGAGCTGCAACATTCCACATGTAGCAGGAAACTACCTGAAAGACTGAACTTGTAAATTCCTTACCCAGTGTAAATATTACGTTGTCTTGAAAAATATGTACTTGTAAATATATGTATAGCCGAGTTAAAAGTTTTATTTAGTGTGCAATGTAACTTTAAGAATAATACTTGTTAAGGAAGATCACATGATCCATAGTAACCAATAGGAGAGTAGCACAGGCTACCTCAGCAGTCAGTATAGAGATAGAGTTAGAGTTGAAAGTACACGTGTAGTTGCTGCTGAGAATATTGTAAATAAACTTAATGTTTCCACCCAGGAAGTGTCTGCAGATCAACCCTATCACTAATAGCACAACCCGGCCACACTACAATACAGGGAATTAAGGGATATGGGGAGTGGGCGGGAAAATGGAGTTGAAGCCCAGGATTAGCCATGATTGTATTAAATGGTGGCGCAGTCTCGATGGGAGCATGTGGTCCGCTCCTGCTTCTATTTCTTGTGTTCTTATGAAATTATTATTCACATGAAATTAGTTTTAAAAATGTTTAGGTGTGTACAGAATAGACTTTTGGGATGGCTCAACACATTGATGTCTAAGTGACTCAAGCCAGCAAATGGAAAATCGAAAATTGTTATTTATCCAGCAAAACCTGCTTATTTTCAGACATGTTTTAAAGAAATAAGAATGTGTACATAGCTACAGGAGATGAGTTACATTTCAGTGTCTTTGACAAAATACAAAAAAGTGACATACGAACATACAAATTAGGAGCAGAAGTAGGCCATTCAGCCCCTCGAGCAGGCTGCCCCCGCCATCCATTAAGGTCTGATTTGTTTGTGTTTCGATTTCCACATTCTCACCTACCCTCGATAGAAACATTGAAACTAGGAGCAGGAGGAGGCCCTTCAGCCCTTAGAGCATGCTCCACCATTCAATATGATCATGGCTGATCCTCTATCTCAAGGTCATATTCCCACTTCCTCTCCATACCCCTTGATGCCCCTAATATCCAAACATTTATCAATTTCCTTCTTGAATATACTCAGTGACCCGGCCTCCACAGCTTCTGTAGTAGAGAATTCCACAGATTGACCACTCTCTGAGTGAAGAAATCTTTCCTCATCTCAGTCCTAAATGGCCTGCCCCGTATCCTGAGACTGTGGCCCCTGGTTCTAGACTCCCCAACCAGGGGTAACACCCTCTCTGTATCTAGTCCGTCTAGCCCTGTTAGAATTTTATACGTTTCAATCAGATCCCCTCTCATTCTCCTAAACTCTAGTGAATACAGGCCCAGTCGAACCAATCTCTCCTCATACGACCGTCCTGCCATCACCGGTATCAGCCTCGTGAACCTTCGCTGCACTTCCTCCCTGGAATGTGTATCCTTTCTTAGGAAGGAAGACCAAAACTGCCCGCAATACTCCAGGTGTGGTCTCACCAAGGCCTTATATAACTGCAAGTAAGACTTCTCTACTGAACTCAAATCCTCTTGCAATGAAGGCCAACATACCATTTGCCTTCCTCATTGCTTGCTACACCTGCCTATTTACTTACATTGACTGGTGTACAAGGACACGCAGATCCCTTTGTACATCCACATTTCCCAGTATATAACCATTTAAATAATGCTCTGCCTTTCTGTTTTTCACACGAAGCGTATAACTTCACATTTATCCACGTTATACTGCATCTGCCATGTGTTTGCCCACACACACAACTTGTCTAAATTGCCCTGAAGCCTCCTTGCATCCTCCTCACATTCCCGCCTAGTTTTGTGTCATCAGCAAACTTGGAAATATTGCATTTGATTCCCTCGTCCAAGTCATTTATATATATTGTGAATAGCTGGTGCCCAAGCACTGATCCCTGCGATTCACCGCCTGCTACCCGGAAAAAGACCCATTTATCCCTGCCCTCTGTTTCCGGTCTGTCAACCAATTCTCAATCCATGCCAGTATATTACCCCTGATGCCATGTGCTTTAATTTTACCCACTAGCCTCTTATGTGGGACCTTATCAAAAGGTCTTCTTGAAATCCAAATACAGCACATCCACTGATTCTCCCTTATCCATTCTACTAGCTACATCCTCAAAAAACTCCAGTAGATTAGTTAAGCATGATTTCCCTTTCATAAATCCATGCTGACTTTGTCTAATCCCGTTAATTCTTTCCAAGTGTTCTGTTACCATGTCTTTTATAATAGACTCCAGCATTTTCCCCACTACTGATGTTAGGCTAACTGGTCTGTAATTCTCTGTTTTCTCTCTCCCTCCTTTTTTTAAATAGTGGGGTTACATTTGCCACCCTCCAATCTGTAGGAACTGCTTCAGAGTCCATAGGATTTTGGAAGATGACCACCAATGCATCCAATATTTCCAGGGCCACTTCCTTTAGTACTCTGGGATGTAGATTATCAGGCCCTGGGAATTTTTCAGCCTTTAACCCCATTAATTTCTCTAGCACCTTTTTTTTACTAATGCTGATTTTCTTCAATTCCTCCCTCTCACTAGACCCTTGGTTCCCTAACATTTCTAGCCAATTATTTTTGTCCTCTTTTGTGAAGACAGAACCAAAATATGTGTTCAATTCTTCTGCCATTTCTTTGTTCCCCATTATAATTTTCCCCGGCTCTGACTCTAAGGGGCCTAATTTTGTCTTTGCTAATCTTTTTCTCTTCACATATTTATCGAAGCTTTTACAGTCAGTTTTTATGTTCCTTGCAAGTTTACTCTCATACTCCATTTTCCCTTCTTGATCAACCTTTTTGTCCACTTTTACTGATTCTAAACTGCTCCCAATCCTCAGGCTTGCTGCTTTTTCTGACAATTTTATATGTCTCCCCTTTGGGTCTAATAATATCCCTAATTTCTTTTATAATCCATGGTTGAGCCACCTTTCCTGTTTTATTTTTGCGCCAGACAGGAATGAATAATTGTTGTAATTCATGTATACATTCCTTAAATATTCGCCATTGCCTATCCACTGTCAATCCTTTTAGTAAGGTTCCCCAATCCATCATTGCCAACTCGCGCCTCATCCCCTTTGATTCCCTTGCCTAACAAGAATCAATCTACCTCTGCCTTCAAAACTTCTCCAAGGCCTAAAGAGCAAATTGCAACAAATATTTTGATATGTGAGACTGCTTTATTGTAAAATACAGAAAATCATTCTCATTTAATCCCAGTGGATCAGGATCATTATTCCACCCACCACAAATTGACAGTTTCAGTAGGAAAAATTCGGCTCAATGACTTGACATCAGAACTAGGAGGTGTCAGACACGAAGAACAGAGTCAGAGAAAAGGCAACAGATCAAGTAGAGAAAGGATAGGGAAGAGCGCTCGAGTGATTAAATGACAAAAATGATGATGATAGGAAGAAAAAGAAGGTGATCATGTAACAAGTAAAGAAACATAACGTGGTTCAGGAGGAGGTGTAAATGATTTGGGGGAGGAGGAAGGCAGGGAAAATCGGGAAATGAGAAGCTTCCTGAGTGGTGGAAAAATTAGTAAACCAGAGGTACCAACCACTGGGTCAGATTCTCCACTCCAGCCACTGGTCAGCGTGTCCACTCCAGCCAGTGGGTCAGAGAGTCCACTCCAGCCACTGGGTCAGAGAGTCCACTCCAGCCACTGGGTCAGAGAGTCCACTCCAGCCACTGAGTCAGAGAGTCCACTCCAGCCACTGAGTCAGAGAGTCCACTCCAGCCACTGGGTCACAGAGACCACTCCAGCCACTGAGTCAGAGAGTACATTCCGGCCACTATGTCAGAGAGTCCAATCCAGCCACTGAGACAGAGAGTCCAATCCAGCCACTGGGTCACAGAGTCCACTCCAGCCAATGGGTCAGAGAGTCCACTCCAGCCACTGGGTCAGAGAGTCCACTCCAGCCAATGGGTCAGAGAGTCCACTCCAGCCACTGGGTCAGAGAGTCCACTCCAGCCACTGGGTCAGAGAGTCCACTCCAGCCACTGGGTCAGAGAGTCCACTCCAGCCAATGGGTCAGAGAGTCCACTCCAGCCACTGGTCAGAGTGTCCACTCCAGCCACTGAGTCAGAGAGTCCACTCCAGCCACTGGGTCAGAGAGTCCACTCCAGCCACTGGTCAGAGTGTCCACTCCAGCCACTGACTCAGAGTGTCCACTCGGGCCACTGAGTCAGAGAGTCCACTCCAGCCACTGGGTCAGAGAGTCCACTCCAGCCAATGGGTCAGAGAGTCCACTCCAGCCACTGGTCAGAGTGTCCACTCCAGCCACTGAGTCATAGAGTCCATTCCAGCCAATGAGTCAGAGTGTCCACTCCGGCCACTAAGACAGAGAGTCCAATCCAGCCACTGACTCAGAGTGCCCACTACGGCCACTGAGTGAGAGAGTCCACTCCAGCCACTGAGTGAGAGAGTCCACTCCAGCCACTGGGTCAGAGTGTCCACTCCAGCCACTAGGTCAGAGAGTCCACTCCAGCCAATGGGTCAGAGAGTCCACTCCAGCCACTGGTCAGAGTGTCCACTCCAGCCACTGGGTCAGAGATTCCATTCCAGCCACTGGGTCACAGAGTCCACTCCAGCCAATGGGTCAGAGAGTCCACTACAGCCACTGGGTCAGAGAGTCCACTCCAGCCAATGGGTCAGAGAGTCCACTCCAGCCACTGAGTCAGAGATTCCACTCCAGCCACTGGGTCACAGAGTCCACTCCAGCCAATGGGTCAGAGAGTCCACTACAGCCACTGGGTCAGAGAGTCCACTCCAGCCAATGGGTCAGAGAGTCCACTCAAGCCACTGGTCAGAGTGTCCACTCCAGCCACTGGGTCAGAGAGTCCACTCCAGCCACTGGGCCAGAGAGTCCACTACAGCCACTGGGTCAGAGATTCCATTCCAGCCAATGAGTCAGAGTGTCCACTCCGGCCACTAAGACAGAGAGTCCAATCCAGCCACTGATTCAGAGTGTCCACTACGGCTACTGAGTGAGAGAGTCCACTCCAGCCATTGGGTCACAGAGTCCACTCCAGCCACTGGGTCAGAGAGTCCACTCCGGCCACTGGGTCAGAGAGTCCACTCCAGCCACTGAGTCACAGAGTCCTCTACGTCCACCGGGTAAGAGAGTCAACTCCAGCCAAAGGGTCAGAGTGTCCACTCCAGCCACTGAGTCAGAGAGTCCACTCCAGCCACTGACTCAGAGTGTCCACACCAGCCACTGAGTCAGAGTGGCCAATCCGGCCGCTGAGTCAGAGTGTCCACTCCAGCCACTAAGACAGAGAGTCCAATCCAGCCACTGATTCAGAGTGTCCACTACGGCTACTGAGTGAGAGAGTCCACTCCAGCAACTGGGTCAGAGTGTCCACTCCAGACACTGGGTCAGAGAGTCCACTCCAGACACTGAATCACAGAGTACATTCCGGCCACTGGGTCAGAGAGTCCACTCCAGCCACTGAGACAGAGAGCCCAATCCAGCCACTGGGTCACAGAGTCCACTCCAGCCACGGAGTCAGGGTGTCCACTCCAGCCACTGACTCAGAGTGTCCACTCCGGCCGCTGAGTCAGAGTGTCCACACCAGCCACTGACTCAGAGTGTCCACTCCGGCCGCTGAGTCAGAGTGTCCACTCCAGCCACTGGGTCAGAGAGTCCACTCCAGCAACTGAGTCAGAGAGTCCACTCCAGCCACTGAGTCACAGAGTCCTCTACGTCCACCGGGTAAGAGAGTCCACTCCAGCCACTGGGTCAGAGAGTCCAATCCGGCCACTGGGTCAGAGAGTCCACTTCAGCCACTGAGACAGAGTGTCCAATCCACCCACTGAGTAACAGAGCCCAATCCAGCCACTGAGCCATAGTGTCCACTCCGGCCACTGGGTCAGAGAGTCCACTCCAGCCACTGGGTCAGAGAGTCCACTCCAGCCACTGGTCAGAGTGTCCACTCCAGCCACTGAGTCATAGAGTCCACTCCAGCCAATGAGTCAGAGTGTCCACTCCGGCCACTAAGACAGAGAGTCCAATCCAGCCACTGACTCAGAGTGCCCACTACGGCCACTGAGTGAGAGAGTCCACTCCAGACGCTGGGTCAGAGAGTCCACTCCAGACACTGAGTCAGAGAGTACATTCCGGCCACTGGGTCAGAGAGTCCACTCCAGCCACTGAGACAGAGGGTCTAATTCAGCCACTGGGTCACAGAGTCCACTCCAGCCACGGAGTCAGAGTACCCACTCCAGGCACTGGGTCAGAGAGTCCACTCCAGCCACTGGGTCAGAGAGTCCACTAAAGCCACTGGGTCAGAGAGTCCAATCCAGCCACTGAGACAGAGTGTCCAATCCACCCACTGAGTAACAGAGCCCAATCCAGCCACTGAGCCATAGTGTCCACTCCGGCCACTGGGTCAGAGAGTCCACTCCAGCCACTGGGTCAGAGAGTCCACTCCAGCCACTGGTCAGAGTGTCCACTCCAGCCACTGAGTCATAGAGTCCACTCCAGCCAATGAGTCAGAGTGTCCACTCCGGCCACTAAGACAGAGAGTCCAATCCAGCCACTGACTCAGAGTGCCCACTACGGCCACTGAGTGAGAGAGTCCACTCCAGACGCTGGGTCAGAGAGTCCACTCCAGACACTGAGTCAGAGAGTACATTCCGGCCACTGGGTCAGAGAGTCCACTCCAGCCACTGAGACAGAGGGTCTAATTCAGCCACTGGGTCACAGAGTCCACTCCAGCCACGGAGTCAGAGTACCCACTCCAGGCACTGGGTCAGAGAGTCCACTCCAGCCACTGGGTCAGAGAGTCCACTAAAGCCACTGGGTCAGAGAGTCCAATCCAGCCACTGAGACAGAGTGTCCACTCAGGCCACTGAGTCACAGAGCCCAATCCAGCCACTGAGCCAGAGAGTCCTCTCCAGCCACTGAGTAAGAGAGTCCACTCCAGCCACTGGGTCAGAGTGACCGCTGCAGCCACTGAGTCTGAGAGTCCACTCCAGCAACTGGGTCAGAGAGTCCACTCCAGCAACTGGGTCAGAGTGTCCACTCCAGCAACTGGGTCAGAGAGTCCACTCCAGCAACTGGGTCAGAGAGTCCACTCCAGCCACTGAGTCACAGAGTCCTCTACGTCCACCGGGTTAGAGAGTCCACTCCAGCCACTGAGACAGAGAGTCCACTCCAGCCACTGGGTCCGAGAGTCCACTCCGGCCACTGGGTCAGAGAGTCCACTCCAGCCACTGGGTCAGAGAGTCCACTCCAGCCACTGAGTCAGAGAGTCCACTCCAGCCACTGAGTCACAGAGTCCTCTACGTCCACCGGGTTAGAGAGTCCACTCCAGCCACTGAGACAGAGAGTCCACTCCAGCCACTGGGTCCGAGAGTCCACTCCGGCCACTGGGTCAGAGAGTCCACTCCAGCCACTGAAACAGAGTGTCCACTCCAGCAACTGGGTCAGAGAGTCCACTCCAGCCACTGGGTCACAGAGTACACTCCGGCCACTGGGTCAGAGAGTCCACTCCAGCCACTGGGTCAGACAGTCCACTCCAGCCACTGGGTCAGAGAGTCCACTCGAGCCACTGGGTCAGAGAGTCCACTCCAGCCACTGGGTCAGAGTGTCCACTCCAGCCACTGAGACAGAGAGTCCACTCCAGCCACTAGGTCAGAGAGTCCACTCCGGCCACTGGGTCACAGAGTCCACTCCAGACACAGGGTGAGAGAGTCCACTCCAGCCACTGAGACAGAGAGTCCACTCCAGCCACTAGGTCAGAGAGTCCACTCCGGCCAGTGGGTCAGAGAGTCCACTCCAGCCACTGGGTCAGAGAGTCCACTCCAGCCACTGGGTCAGAGTGTCCACTCCAGCCACTGGGTGAGAGAGTCCATTCCGGCCACTGGGTCAGAGAGTCCACTCCAGCCACTGAGCCAGAGTGTCCACTCCAGCAACTGGGTCAGAGTGTCCCCTCCAGCCACTGAGCCAGAGTGTCCACTCCAGCCATTGGGTCAGAGAGTCCACTCCAGCCACTGGGTCACAGAGTCCACTCCAGCCACTGGGTCAGAGAGTCCACTCCAGCCACTGACTCAGAGTGTCCACTCCGGCCACTGGGTCACAGAGTCCTCTACGGCCACTGGGTCAGCGAGTCCACTCCAGCCACTGGGTCAGAGAGTCCACTCCAGCCACTGAGTCAGAGAGTCCACTAAAGCCACTGGGTCAGAGAGTCCACTCCAGCCACTAGGTCAGAGTGACCGCTGCAGCCACTGAGTCTGAGAGTCCACTCCAGCAACTGGGTCAGAGTGTCCACTCCAGCAACTGGGTCAGAGAGTCCACTCCAGCCACTAGGTCAGAGTGACCGCTGCAGCCACTGAGTCTGAGAGTCCACTCCAGCCACTGAGACAGAGAGTCCACTCCAGCCACTGGGTCCGAGAGTCCACTCCGGCCACTGGGTCAGAGAGTCCACTCCAGCCACTGGGTCACAGAGTCCACTCCAGCCACTGAGTCACAGAGTCCACTCCAGCCACTGGGTCAGAGTGTCCACTCCAGCCATTGGGTCAGAGAGTCCACTCCAGCCACTGAGACAGAGAGTCCACTCCAGCCACTGGGTCACAGAGTCCACTCCAGACACAGGGTGAGAGAGTCCACTCCAGCCACTGAGTCAGAGAGTCCACTCCAGCCACTGAGACAGAGAGTCCACTCCAGCCACTAGGTCAGAGAGTCCACTCCGGCCACTGGGTCAGAGAGTCCACTCCAGCCACTGGGTCAGAGAGTCCACTCCAGCCACTGATTCAGAGTGCCCACTACGGCCACTGAGTGAGAGAGTCCACTCCAGCAACTGGGTCAGAGAGTCCACTCCAGCCACTGGGTGAGAGAGTCCATTCCGGCCACTGGGTCAGAGAGTCCACTCCAGCCACTGAGTCACAGAGTACACTCCGGCCACTGGGTCAGAGAGTCCACAACAACTACTGAGAGAGAAAGTCCACTCAAGCCACTGAGTCAGAGTGTCCACTCCAGCCACTGGGTCAGAGAGTCCACTCCAGCCACTGGGTCACAGAGTCCTCTACGGCCACTGAGACAGAGATTCCACTCCAGCCACTGGGTCAGAGAGTCCACTCCAGCCACTGAGTCAGAGAGTCCACTCCAGCCACTGGGTCAGAGAGTCCACTCCAGCCACTGGGTCAGAGAGTCCACTCGAGCCACTGGGTCAGAGAGTCCACTCCAGCCACTGGGTCAGAGAGTCCACTCCAGCCACTGAGCCAGAGTGTCCACTCCAGCAACTGGGTCAGAGAGTCCACTCCAGCCACTGAGTCAGAGAGTCCACTCCAGCCACTGACTCACAATGTCCACTCCGGCCGCTGAATCAGAGTGTCCACTCCAGCCACTGGGTCGCAGAGTCCATTCCAGCCACTGGGTCACAGAGACCATTCCAGCCACTGAGTCAGAGAGTCCACTCCAGCCACTGAGTCAGAGAGTCCACTCCGGCCACTGGGTCACAGAGTCCACTCCAGCCATTGGGTCACAGAGTCCACTCCAGCCACTGGGTCAGAGAGTCCACTCCGGCCACTGGGTCAGAGAGTCCACTCCAGCCACTGGGTGAGAGAGTCCATTCCGGCCACTGGGTCAGAGAGTCCACTCGAGCCACTGGGTCAGAGAGTCCACTCCAGCCACTGAGACAGAGAGTCCACTCCGGCCACTGAGTCACAGAGCCCAATCCAGCCACTGAGCCAGAGTGTCCACTCCAGCCACTGAGTCAGAGTGTCCACTCCAGCCATTGGGTCAGAGAGTCCACTCCAGCCACTGGGTCACAGAGTCCACTCCAGACACAGGGTGAGAGAGTCCACTCCAGCCACTGAGACAGAGAGTCCACTCCAGCCACTAGGTCAGAGAGTCCACTCCGGCCAGTGGGTCAGAGTGTCCACTACGGCCACTGAGTGAGAGAGTCCACTCCAGCCACTGAGTCACAGAGTACACTCCGGCCACTGGGTCAGAGAGTCCACAACAACTACTGAGAGAGAAAGTCCACTCAAGCCACTGAGTCAGAGTGTCCACTCCAGCCACTGGGTCAGAGAGTCCACTCCAGCCACTGGGTCAGAGAGTCCACTCCAGCCACTGGGTCAGAGAGTCCACTCCAGCCACTGAGTCAGAGAGTCCACTCCATCCACTGGGTCAGAGAGTCCACTCGAGCCACTGGGTCAGAGAGTCCACTCCAGCCACTGAGTCAGAGAGTCCACTAAAGCCACTGGGTCAGAGAGTCCACTCCAGCCACTGAGCCAGAGTGTCCACTCCAGCAACTGGGTCAGAGTGTCCACTCCAGCCACTGAGTCAGAGTGTCCACTCCAGCCATTGGGTCAGAGAGTCCACTCCAGCCACTGAGTCATAGAGTCCACTCCAGCCAATGAGTCAGAGTGTCCACTCCGGCCACTAAGACAGAGAGTCCAATCCAGCCACTGACTCAGAGTGCCCACTACGGCCACTGAGTGAGAGAGTCCACTCCAGACGCTGGGTCAGAGAGTCCACTCCAGACACTGAGTCAGAGAGTACATTCCGGCCACTGGGTCAGAGAGTCCACTCCAGCCACTGAGACAGAGGGTCTAATTCAGCCACTGGGTCACAGAGTCCACTCCAGCCACGGAGTCAGAGTACCCACTCCAGGCACTGGGTCAGAGAGTCCACTCCAGCCACTGGGTCAGAGAGTCCACTAAAGCCACTGGGTCAGAGAGTCCAATCCAGCCACTGAGACAGAGTGTCCACTCAGGCCACTGAGTCACAGAGCCCAATCCAGCCACTGAGCCAGAGAGTCCTCTCCAGCCACTGAGTAAGAGAGTCCACTCCAGCCACTGGGTCAGAGTGACCGCTGCAGCCACTGAGTCTGAGAGTCCACTCCAGCAACTGGGTCAGAGAGTCCACTCCAGCAACTGGGTCAGAGTGTCCACTCCAGCAACTGGGTCAGAGAGTCCACTCCAGCAACTGGGTCAGAGTGTCCACTCCAGCCACTGAGTCAGAGAGTCCACTCCAGCCACTGAGTCACAGAGTCCTCTACGTCCACCGGGTTAGAGAGTCCACTCCAGCCACTGAGACAGAGAGTCCACTCCAGCCACTGGGTCCGAGAGTCCACTCCGGCCACTGGGTCAGAGAGTCCACTCCAGCCACTGAAACAGAGTGTCCACTCCAGCAACTGGGTCAGAGAGTCCACTCCAGCCACTGGGTCACAGAGTACACTCCGGCCACTGGGTCAGAGAGTCCACTCCAGCCACTGGGTCAGACAGTCCACTCCAGCCACTGGGTCAGAGAGTCCACTCGAGCCACTGGGTCAGAGAGTCCACTCCAGCCACTGGGTCAGAGTGTCCACTCCAGCCACTGAGACAGAGAGTCCACTCCAGCCACTAGGTCAGAGAGTCCACTCCGGCCACTGGGTCACAGAGTCCACTCCAGACACAGGGTGAGAGAGTCCACTCCAGCCACTGAGACAGAGAGTCCACTCCAGCCACTAGGTCAGAGAGTCCACTCCGGCCAGTGGGTCAGAGAGTCCACTCCAGCCACTGGGTCAGAGAGTCCACTCCAGCCACTGGGTCAGAGTGTCCACTCCAGCCACTGGGTGAGAGAGTCCATTCCGGCCACTGGGTCAGAGAGTCCACTCCAGCCACTGAGCCAGAGTGTCCACTCCAGCAACTGGGTCAGAGTGTCCCCTCCAGCCACTGAGCCAGAGTGTCCACTCCAGCCATTGGGTCAGAGAGTCCACTCCAGCCACTGGGTCACAGAGTCCACTCCAGCCACTGGGTCAGAGAGTCCACTCCAGCCACTGACTCAGAGTGTCCACTCCGGCCACTGGGTCACAGAGTCCTCTACGGCCACTGGGTCAGCGAGTCCACTCCAGCCACTGGGTCAGAGAGTCCACTCCAGCCACTGAGTCAGAGAGTCCACTAAAGCCACTGGGTCAGAGAGTCCACTCCAGCCACTAGGTCAGAGTGACCGCTGCAGCCACTGAGTCTGAGAGTCCACTCCAGCAACTGGGTCAGAGTGTCCACTCCAGCAACTGGGTCAGAGAGTCCACTCCAGCCACTAGGTCAGAGTGACCGCTGCAGCCACTGAGTCTGAGAGTCCACTCCAGCCACTGAGACAGAGAGTCCACTCCAGCCACTGGGTCCGAGAGTCCACTCCGGCCACTGGGTCAGAGAGTCCACTCCAGCCACTGGGTCACAGAGTCCACTCCAGCCACTGAGTCACAGAGTCCACTCCAGCCACTGGGTCAGAGTGTCCACTCCAGCCATTGGGTCAGAGAGTCCACTCCAGCCACTGAGACAGAGAGTCCACTCCAGCCACTGGGTCACAGAGTCCACTCCAGACACAGGGTGAGAGAGTCCACTCCAGCCACTGAGTCAGAGAGTCCACTCCAGCCACTGAGACAGAGAGTCCACTCCAGCCACTAGGTCAGAGAGTCCACTCCGGCCACTGGGTCAGAGAGTCCACTCCAGCCACTGGGTCAGAGAGTCCACTCCAGCCACTGATTCAGAGTGCCCACTACGGCCACTGAGTGAGAGAGTCCACTCCAGCAACTGGGTCAGAGAGTCCACTCCAGCCACTGGGTGAGAGAGTCCATTCCGGCCACTGGGTCAGAGAGTCCACTCCAGCCACTGAGTCACAGAGTACACTCCGGCCACTGGGTCAGAGAGTCCACAACAACTACTGAGAGAGAAAGTCCACTCAAGCCACTGAGTCAGAGTGTCCACTCCAGCCACTGGGTCAGAGAGTCCACTCCAGCCACTGGGTCACAGAGTCCTCTACGGCCACTGAGACAGAGATTCCACTCCAGCCACTGGGTCAGAGAGTCCACTCCAGCCACTGAGTCAGAGAGTCCACTCCAGCCACTGGGTCAGAGAGTCCACTCCAGCCACTGGGTCAGAGAGTCCACTCGAGCCACTGGGTCAGAGAGTCCACTCCAGCCACTGGGTCAGAGAGTCCACTCCAGCCACTGAGCCAGAGTGTCCACTCCGGCCACTGGGTCACAGAGTCCACTCCAGCCACTGAGTCAGAGAGTCCACTCCAGCCACTGACTCACAATGTCCACTCCGGCCGCTGAATCAGAGTGTCCACTCCAGCCACTGGGTCGCAGAGTCCATTCCAGCCACTGGGTCACAGAGACCATTCCAGCCACTGAGTCAGAGAGTCCACTCCAGCCACTGAGTCAGAGAGTCCACTCCGGCCACTGGGTCACAGAGTCCACTCCAGCCATTGGGTCACAGAGTCCACTCCAGCCACTGGGTCAGAGAGTCCACTCCGGCCACTGGGTCAGAGAGTCCACTCCAGCCACTGGGTGAGAGAGTCCATTCCGGCCACTGGGTCAGAGAGTCCACTCGAGCCACTGGGTCAGAGAGTCCACTCCAGCCACTGAGACAGAGAGTCCACTCCGGCCACTGAGTCACAGAGCCCAATCCAGCCACTGAGCCAGAGTGTCCACTCCAGCCACTGAGTCAGAGTGTCCACTCCAGCCATTGGGTCAGAGAGTCCACTCCAGCCACTGGGTCACAGAGTCCACTCCAGACACAGGGTGAGAGAGTCCACTCCAGCCACTGAGACAGAGAGTCCACTCCAGCCACTAGGTCAGAGAGTCCACTCCGGCCAGTGGGTCAGAGTGTCCACTACGGCCACTGAGTGAGAGAGTCCACTCCAGCCACTGAGTCACAGAGTACACTCCGGCCACTGGGTCAGAGAGTCCACAACAACTACTGAGAGAGAAAGTCCACTCAAGCCACTGAGTCAGAGTGTCCACTCCAGCCACTGGGTCAGAGAGTCCACTCCAGCCACTGGGTCAGAGAGTCCACTCCAGCCACTGGGTCAGAGAGTCCACTCCAGCCACTGAGTCAGAGAGTCCACTCCATCCACTGGGTCAGAGAGTCCACTCGAGCCACTGGGTCAGAGAGTCCACTCCAGCCACTGAGCCAGAGTGTCCACTCCAGCAACTGGGTCAGAGTGTCCACTCCAGCCACTGAGTCAGAGTGTCCACTCCAGCCATTGGGTCAGAGAGTCCACTCCAGCCACTGGGTCACAGAGTCCACTCCAGCCACTGGGTCAGAGAGTCCACTCCAGCCACTGAGTCAGAGAGTCCACTCCGGCCACTGGGTCACAGAGTCCTCTACGGCCACTGGGTCAGAGAGTCCACTCCAGCCACTGGGTCAGAGAGTCCACAGCAGCAACTGGGTCAGAGTGTCCACTCCAGCCACTGACTCAGAGTGTCCACTCCAGCCACTGACTCACAATGTCCACTCCGGCCGCTGAATCAGAGTGTCCACTCCAGCCACTGGGTCGCAGAGTCCACTCCAGCCACTGAGTCAGAGAGTCCATTCCGGCCACTGGGTCAGAGAGTCCACTCCAGCCACTGGGTCACAGAGTCCTCTACGGCCACTGAGACAGAGATTCCACTCCAGCCACTGGGTCAGAGAGTCCACTCCAGCCACTGAGTCAGAGAGTCCACTCCATCCACTGGGTCAGAGAGTCCACTCGAGCCACTGGGTCAGAGAGTCCACTCCAGCCACTGAGTCAGAGAGTCCACTAAAGCCACTGGGTCAGAGAGTCCACTCCAGCCACTGAGCCAGAGTGTCCACTCCAGCAACTGGGTCAGAGTGTCCACTCCAGCCACTGAGTCAGAGTGTCCACTCCAGCCATTGGGTCAGAGAGTCCACTCCAGCCACTGGGTCACAGAGTCCACTCCAGCCACTGGGTCAGAGAGTCCACTCCAGCCACTGAGTCAGAGAGTCCACTCCGGCCACTGGGTCACAGAGTCCTCTACGGCCACTGGGTCAGAGAGTCCACTCCAGCCACTGGGTCAGAGAGTCCACAGCAGCAACTGGGTCAGAGTGTCCACTCCAGCCACTGACTCAGAGTGTCCACTCCAGCCACTGACTCACAATGTCCACTCCGGCCGCTGAATCAGAGTGTCCACTCCAGCCACTGGGTCGCAGAGTCCACTCCAGCCACTGAGTCAGAGAGTCCATTCCGGCCACTGGGTCAGAGTGTCCACTCCGGCCACTGGGTCACAGAGTCCACTCCAGCCATTGGGTCACAGAGTCCACTCCAGCCACTGGGTCAGAGAGTCCACTCCGGCCACTGGGTCAGAGAGTCCACTCCAGCAACTGGGTCAGAGAGTCCACTCCAGCCTCTGAGTCAGAGAGACGACTCCAGCCACTGACTCAGAGTGTCCACTCCGGCCACAGAGTCAGAGAGTCCACAGCAGCAACTGGGTCAGAGAGTCCACTCCGGCCACTGGGTCAGAGTGTCCACTCCAGCCACTGAGTCAGAGAGTCCACTCCAGCCACTGGGTCAGAGAGGCCACTCCAGCCACCGGGTCAGAGAGTCCACTCCAGCCACTGGGTCAGAGAGGCCACTCCAGCCACCGGGTCAGAGAGTCCACTCCAGCCACTGAGTCAGAGAGTCCACTCCAGCCACTGAGTCAGTGCGTCCACTCCAGCCACTGGGTCAGAGTGTCCACTCCAGCCACTGAGACAGAGTGTCCACTCCAGCCACTGGGTCAGAGAGTCCACTCCAGCCACTGGGTCAGAGAGTCCACTCCAGCCACTGAGACAGAGAGTCCACTCAGGCCACTGAGTCACAGAGCCCAAACCAGCCACTGAGCCAGAGTGTCCTCTCCAGCCACTGAGTAAGAGAGTCCACTCCAGCCACTGGGTCAGAGTGACCGCTGCAGCCACTGAGTATGAGAGTCCACTCCAGCAACTGGGTCAGAGTGTCCACTCCAGCCACTCAGTCAGAGTGTCCACTCCAGCAACTGTGTCAGGTTGTCCACTCCAGCCACTGAGTCAGAGTGTTCACTTCAGCCATTGGGTCAGAGAGTCCAATCCAGCCAAAGGGTCAGAGTGTCCACTCCAGCCACTGAGTCAGAGTGGCCAATCCGGCCGCCGAGTCAGAGTGTTCACTCCAGCCACTGGGTCAGAGAGTCCAGTACAGCCACTGAGTCACAGAGTCCTCTACGTCCACCGGGTTAGAGAGTCCACTCCAGCCACTGAGTCACAGAGTACACTCCGGCCACTGGGTCAGAGAGTCCACAACAACTACTGAGAGAGAAAGTCCACTCCAGCCACTGAGTCAGAGTGTCCACTCCAGCCACTGGGTCACAGAGTCCTCTACGGCCACTGAGACAGAGATTCCACTCCAGCCACTGGGTCAGAGAGTCCACTCCAGCCACTGGGTCAGAGAGTCCACTCCAGCCACTGAGTCAGAGAGTCCACTCCAGCCACTGGGTCAGAGTGACCGCTGCAGCCACTGAGTCACAGTGTCCACTCCAGCTACTGAGTCAGAGAGTCCACTAAAGCCACTGGGTCAGAGAGTCCACTCCGGCCACTGAGTCAGAGTGGCCAATCCGGCCGCCGAGTCAGAGTGTTCACTCCAGCCACTGGGTCAGAGAGTCCAGTACAGCCACTGAGTCACAGAGTCCTCTACGTCCACCGGGTTAGAGAGTCCACTCCAGCCACTGAGTCACAGAGTACACTCCGGCCACTGGGTCAGAGAGTCCACAACAACTACTGAGAGAGAAAGTCCACTCCAGCCACTGAGTCAGAGTGTCCACTCCAGCCACTGGGTCACAGAGTCCTCTACGGCCACTGAGACAGAGATTCCACTCCAGCCACTGGGTCAGAGAGTCCACTCCAGCCACTGAGTCAGAGAGTCCACTCCAGCCACTGGGTCAGAGTGACCGCTGCAGCCACTGAGTCACAGTGTCCACTCCAGCTACTGAGTCAGAGAGTCCACTAAAGCCACTGGGTCAGAGAGTCCACTCCGGCCACTGAGGCAGAGAGTCCACTCCAGCAACTGGGTCAGAGAGTCCACTCCAGCCACTGAGCCAGAGTGTCCACTCCAGCAACTGGGTCAGAGTGTCCACTCCAGCCACTGAGTCAGAGTGTCCACTCCAGCCAATGGGTCAGAGAGTCCACTCCAGCCACTGGGTCACAGAGTCCACTCCAGCCACTGGGTCAGAGAGTCCACTCCAGCCACTGAGACAGAGAGTCCACTCCAGCCACGAGGTCAGAGAGTCCACTCCAGCCACTGAGACAGAGAGTCCACTCCAGCCACTGGGTCACAGAGTCCACTATGGCCAGTGGGTCAGAGAGTCCACTCCAGCCACTGAGTCAGGGTGTCCAGTCCAGCCACTGGGTCAGAGTGTCCACTCCAGCCACTGAGTCTGAGTGTCCAGTCCAGCCACTGGGTCAGAGTGTCCACTCCAGCCACTGAGTCTGAGAGTCCACTCCAGCCACTTAGTCACAGAGTCCTCTACGTCCACCGGGTAAGAGAGTCCACTCCAGCCACTGGGTCAGAGAGTCCACTCCAGCCTCTGAGTCAGAGTGTCCACTCCAGCCACTGACTCAGAGTGTCCACTCCGGCCACTGGGTCAGAGAGTGCACTCCAGCCACTGGGTCAGAGTGTCCACTCCAGCCACTGAGTCATTGAGTCCTCTACGGCCACTGGGTCAGAGAGTCCACTCCAGCAACTGGTCAGAGAGTCCACTACAGCCACTGAGTCACAGAGTCCTCTACGTCCACCGGGTAAGAGAGTCCAATCCAGCCACTGGGTCACAGAGTCCACTCCAGCCACTGAGTCAGAGTGTCCACTCCAGTCACTGGGTCAGAGAGTCCACTCCAGCCACTGAGTCACAGAGTCCACTCCAGCCACTGGGTCACAGAGTCCACTCCAGCCACTGAGTCAGAGAGTCCACTCCAGCCACTGGGTGAGAGAGTCCACTCCAGCCACTGGGTCAGAGAGTCCACTCCAGCCACTTAGTGACAGAGTCCTCTACGTCCACCGGGTAAGAGAGTCCACTCCAGCCACTGGGTCAGAGTGTCCACTCCAGCCACTGGGTCAGAGAGTCCACTCCAGACACTGAGTCAGAGTGTCCACTCCAGAAACTGAGACAGAGAGTCCACTCCAGCCACTAGGTCAGAGAGTCCACTCCAGTCACTGGGTCAGAGTGTCCACTCCAGCCACTGGGTCACAGAGTCCACTCCAGCCACTGAGTCAGAGAGTCCACTCCAGCCACTGGGTGAGAGAGTCCACTCCAGCCACTGGGTCAGAGAGTCCACTCTAGCCACTTAGTGACAGAGTCCTCTACGTCCACCAGGTAAGAGAGTCCACTCCAGCCACTCGGTCAGAAAATCCACTCAAGCCACTGGGTCATAGAGTCCACTCCAGCCACTGGGTCACAGAGTCCACTCCAGCCACTGAGTCAGAGAGTCCACTCCAGCCTCTGAGTCAGAGAATCCACTTCAGCCACTGGGTCAGAGAGTCCACTCCAGCCACTGACTCAGAGTGTCCACTCCGGCCACTGGGTCACAGAGTCCTCTACGGCCACTGGGTCAGAGAGTCCACTCCAGCCACTGGGTCAGAGAGTCCACTCCAGCCACTGACTCAGAGTGTCCACTCCGGCCACTGGGTCACAGAGTCCTCTACGGCCACTGGGTCAGAGAGTACACTCCAGCCACTGGGTCAGAGAGTCCACTCCAGCCACTGGGTCACAGAGTCCACTCTGGCCACAGAGTCAGAGAGTCCACAGCAGCAACTGGGTCAGAGTGTCCACTCCAGCCACTGACTCAGAGAGTCCACTCCAGCCACTGACTCACAATGTCCACTCCGGCCGCTGAATCAGAGTGTCCACTCCAGCCACTGGGTCGCAGAGTCCATTCCAGCCCCTGGGTCACAGAGACCACTCCAGCCACTGGGTCACAGAGACCACTCCAGCCACTGAGTCAGAGAGTCCACTCCAGCCACTGAGTCAGAGAGTCCATTCCGGCCACTGGGTCAGAGTGTCCACTCCGGCCACTGGGTCACAGAGTCCACTCCAGCCATTGGGTCACAGAGTCCACTCCAGCCAATGGGTCAGAGAGTCCACTCCGGCCACTGGGTCAGAGAGTCCACTCCAGCCACTGGGTGAGATAGTCCATTCCGGCCACTGGGTCAGAGAGTCCACTCCAGCCACTGAGTCACAGAGTACACTCCGGCCACTGGGTCAGAGAGTCCACAACAACTACTGAGAGAGAAAGTCCACTCAAGCCACTGAGTCAGAGTGTCCACTCCAGCCACTGACTCAGAGCGTCCACTCCGGCCACTGGGTCAGAGAGTCCACTCCAGCCACTGGGTCAGAGAGTCCACTCCAGCCTCTGAGTCAGAGAGACGACTCCAGCCACTGACTCAGAGTGTCCACTCCGGCCACAGAGTCAGAGAGTCCACAGCAGCAACTGGGTCAGAGAGTCCACTCCGGCCACTGGGTCAGAGTGTCCACTCCAGCCACTGAGACAGAGAGTCCACTCCAGCCACTGGGTCAGAGAGTCCTCTCGAGCCACTGGGTCAGAGAGTCCACTCCAGCCACTGGTCAGAGAGTCCACTCCAGCCTCTGAGTCAGAGAGACGACTCCAGCCACTGACTCAGAGTGTCCACTCCGGCCACAGAGTCAGAGAGTCCACAGCAGCAACTGGGTCAGAGAGTCCACTCCGGCCACTGGGTCAGAGTGTCCACTCCAGCCACTGAGACAGAGAGTCCACTCCAGCCACTGGGTCAGAGAGTCCTCTCGAGCCACTGGGTCAGAGAGTCCACTCCAGCCACTGAGACAGAGAGTCCACTCCAGCCACTGGGTCACAGAGTCCACTCCAGCCACTGAGACAGAGAGTCCACTCCAGCCACTGGGTCAGAGAGTCCACTCCAGCCACTGGGTCACAGAGTCCACTCCAGCCACTGAGACAGAGTGTCCACTCCAGCCACTGAGTCAGAGAGTCCACTCCAGCCACTGGGTCAGAGAGTCCACTCCAGCCACTGAGACAGAGAGTCCACTCCAGCCACTGGGTCAGAGAGTCCTCTCGAGCCACTGGGTCAGAGAGTCCACTCCAGCCACTGAGACAGAGAGTCCACTCCAGCCACTGGGTCAGAGAGTCCACTCCAGCCACTGAGACAGAGTGTCCACTCCAGCCACTGGGTCAGAGAGTCCACTCCAGCCACTGGGTCAGAGAGTCCACTCCAGCCACTGAGACAGAGAGTCCACTCCAGCCACTGAGACAGAGGGTCTAATTCAGCCACTGGGTCAGAGAGTCCACTCCAGCCACGGAGTCAGAGTGTCCACTCCAGGCACTGGGTCAGAGAGTCCACTCCAGCCACTGGGTCAGAGAGTCCACTAAAGCCACTGGGTCAGAGAGTCCAATCCAGCCACTGAGACAGAGTGTCCACTCAGGCCACTGAGTCACAGAGCCCAAACCAGCCACTGAGCCAGAGTGTCCTCTCCAGCCACTGAGTAAGAGAGTCCACTCCAGCCACTGGGTCAGAGTGACCGCTGCAGCCACTGAGTATGAGAGTCCACTCCAGCAACTGGGTCAGAGTGTCCACTCCAGCCACTCAGTCAGAGTGTCCACTCCAGCAACTGTGTCAGGTTGTCCACTCCAGCCACTGAGTCAGAGTGTTCACTTCAGCCATTGGGTCAGAGAGTCCAATCCAGCCAAAGGGTCAGAGTGTCCACTCCAGCCACTGAGTCAGAGTGGCCAATCCGGCCGCCGAGTCAGAGTGTTCACTCCAGCCACTGGGTCAGAGAGTCCAGTACAGCCACTGAGTCACAGAGTCCTCTACGTCCACCGGGTTAGAGAGTCCACTCCAGCCACTGAGTCACAGAGTACACTCCGGCCACTGGGTCAGAGAGTCCACAACAACTACTGAGAGAGAAAGTCCACTCCAGCCACTGAGTCAGAGTGTCCACTCCAGCCACTGGGTCACAGAGTCCTCTACGGCCACTGAGACAGAGATTCCACTCCAGCCACTGGGTCAGAGAGTCCACTCCAGCCACTGAGTCAGAGAGTCCTCTCCAGCCACTGGGTCAGAGTGACCGCTGCAGCCACTGAGTCTGAGAGTCCACTCCAGCAACTGGGTCAGAGAGTCCACTCCAGCCACTGAGCCAGAGTGTCCACTCCAGCCACTGGGTCAGAGTGACCGCTGCAGCCACTGAGTCTGAGTGTCCACTCCAGCAACTGGGTCAGAGTGTCCACTCCAGCCACTGAGCCAGAGTGTCCACTCCAGCAACTGGGTCAGAGTGTCCACTCCAGCCAATGGGTCAGAGAGTCCACTCCAGCCACTGGGTCACAGAGTCCACTCCAGCCATTGAGTCAGAGAGTCCACTCCAGCCACTGAGACAGAGAGTCCACTCCAGCCACTGAGACAGAGAGTCCACTCCAGCCACGAGGTCAGAGAGTCCACTCCAGCCACTGAGACAGAGAGTCCACTCCAGCCACTGGGTCACAGAGTCCACTATGGCCAGTGGGTCAGAGAGTCCACTCCAGCCACTGAGTCAGGGTGTCCAGTCCAGCCACTGGGTCAGAGTGTCCACTCCAGCCACTGAGTCTGAGTATCCAGTCCAGCCACTGGGTCAGAGTGTCCACTCCAGCCACTGAGTCTGAGAGTCCACACCAGCCACTTAGTCACAGAGTCCTCTACGTCCACCGGGTAAGAGAGTCCACTCCAGCCACTGGGTCAGAGAGTCCACTCCAGCCACTGAGTCAGAGTGTCCACTCCAGAAACTGAGACAGAGAGTCCACTCCGGCCGCTGAATCATAGTGTCCACTCCAGCCACTGGGTCAGAGAGTCCACTCCAGCCACTGAGTCAGAGTGTCCACTCCAGAAACTGAGACAGAGAGTCCACTCCAGCCACTGGGTCAGAGAGTCCACTCCAGCCTCTGAGTCAGAGTGTCCACTCCAGCCACTGACTCAGAGTGTCCACTCCGGCCACTGGGTCAGAGAGTGCACTCCAGCCACTGGGTCAGAGTGTCCACTCCAGCCACTGAGTCATTGAGTCCTCTACGGCCACTGGGTCAGAGAGTCCACTCCAGCAACTGGTCAGAGAGTCCACTACAGCCACTGAGTCACAGAGTCCTCTACGTCCACCGGGTAAGAGAGTCCAATCCAGCCACTGGGTCACAGAGTCCACTCCAGCCACTGAGTCAGAGTGTCCACTCCAGTCACTGGGTCAGAGAGTCCACTCCAGCCACTGGGTCACAGAGTCCACTCCAGCCACTGAGTCAGAGAGTCCACTCCAGCCACTGGGTGAGAGAGTCCACTCCAGCCACTGGGTCAGAGAGTCCACTCCAGCCACTTAGTGACAGAGTCCTCTACGTCCACCAGGTAAGAGAGTCCACTCCAGCCACTGAGTCAGAGAGTCCACTCCAGCCACTGAGTAAGAGTGTCCACTCCGGCCACTGGGTCAGAGTGTCCACTCCGGCCACTGGGTCACAGAGTCCACTCCAGCCACTGGGTGAGAGAGTCCACTCCAGCCACTGGGTCAGAGAGTCCACTCCAGCCACTTAGTGACAGAGTCCTCTACGTCCACCAGGTAAGAGAGTCCACTCCAGCCACTGAGTCAGAGAGTCCACTCCAGCCACTGAGTAAGAGTGTCCACTCCGGCCACTGGGTCAGAGTGTCCACTCCAGCCATTGAGTCACAGAGTCCACTCCAGCCACTGGGTCAGAGAGTCCTCTACGTCCACCGGATAAGAGAGTCCACTCCAGCCAAAGGGTCAGAGAGTCCACTCCAGCCACTGAGTTAGAGAGTCCACTCCAGCCACTGGGTCCGAGAGTCCACTCCAGCCACTGGGTCAGAGAGTCCACTCCAGCCACTGGGTCAGAGAGTCCACTCCAGCCACTGGGTCACAGAGTCCACTCCAGCCACTGGGTCAGAGAGTCCACTCCAGCCACTGAGTTAGAGAGTCCACTCCAGCCGCTGGGTCAGAGAGTCCACTCCAGCCACTGAGTTAGAGAGTCCACTCCAGCCACTGGGTCCGAGAGTCCACTCCAGCCACTGGGTCAGAGAGTCCACTCCAGCCACTGGGTCAGAGAGTCCACTCCAGCCACTGGGTCACAGAGTCCACTCCAGCCACTGGGTCAGAGAGTCCACTCCAGCCACTGAGTTAGAGAGTCCACTCCAGCCGCTGGGTCAGAGAGTCCACTCCAGCCACTGGGTCAGAGAGTCCACTCCAGCCACTGAGACAGAGAGTCCACTCCAGCCACTGGGTCCGAGAGTCCACTCCGGCCACTGGGTCAGAGAGTCCACTCCGCCCACTGAGTAACAGAGCCCAATCCAGCCACTGAGCCATAGTGTCCACTCCAGCAACTGGGTCAGAGAGTCCACTCCAGCCACTGGGTCACAGAGTCCACTCCAGCCACTGAGTCACAGAGTCCACTCCAGCCACTGAGTCACAGAGTCCACTCCAGCCACTGAGTCAGAGAGTCCACTCCAGCCACTCGGTCAGAGATTCCACTCCAGCCACTGAGTTAGAGAGTCCACTCAAGCCACTGGATCAGAGTGTCCACTCCAGCCACTGAGTCAGAATGTCCACTCCAGCCACTGGGTCAGAGAGTCCACTCCGGCCACTGGGTCACAGAGTCCTCTACGGCCACTGGGTCAGAGAGTCCACTCCAGCCACTGGGTCAGAGAGTCCACTCCAGCCACTGACTCAGAGTGTCCACTCCGGCCACTGGGTCACAGAGTCCTCTACGGCCACTGGGTCAGAGAGTACACTCCAGCCACTGGGTCAGAGAGTCCACTCCAGCCACTGGGTCAGAGAGTCCACTCCAGCCACGAGGTCAGAGAGTCCACTCCAGCCACTGAGACAGAGAGTCCACTCCAGCCACTGGGTCACAGAGTCCACTATGGCCAGTGGGTCAGAGAGTCCACTCCAGCCACTGAGTCAGGGTGTCCATTCCAGCCACTGAGTCTGAGTGTCCAGTCCAGCCACTGGGTCAGAGTGTCCACTCCAGCCACTGGGTCAGACAGTCCACTCCGGCCACTGAGTCAGTGAGTCCACTGCAGCCACTGAGTCAGAGAGTCCACCCCGGCCACTGAGCCAGAGAGTCCACTCCAGCCACTGGGTCAGAGGGTCCACTCCAGCCACTGGGTCAGAGGGTCCAGTCCGGCCACTGGGTCAGAGAGTCCACTCCGGCCACTGAGCCACAGAGTCCACTCCAGCCACTGAGTCAGAATGTCCAAACCAGCTACTGGGTCATAGAGTCCGCTCCGGCCACTGGGTCAGAGAGTCCACTCCAGCCACTGGGTCAGAGTGTCCACTCCAGCCACTGGGTCAGAGAGTCCACTCCAGCCACTGAGTCAGGGTGTCCACTCCAGAAACTGAGACAGAGAGTCCACTCCAGCCACTTAGTCAGAGAGGCCACCCCGGCCACTGAGTCAGAGTGTCCACTCCAGCCACTGAGTCAGAGAGTCCACTCCAGCCACTGAGTCAGAGTGTCCACTCCATCCAGTGGGTCAGAGTGTCCACTCCAGCCTCTTGGTCAGAGAGTCCACTCCTGCCACTGAGTCAGAGAGTCCACTCCGCCCACTGGGTCAGAGGGTCCACTCCAGCCAGTGGGTCAGAGTGTCCACTCCAGCCACTGGGTCAGAGAGTCCACTCCAGCAACTGGTCAGAGAGTCCACTCCAGCCACTGAGTCAGGGTGTCCACTCCAGAAACTGAGACAGAGAGTCCACCCCGGCCACTGAGTCAGAGAGTCCACTCCGGCCACTGGGTCAGAGGGTCCAATCCAACCAGTGGGTCAGACAGTCCACTCCGGCCACTGAGTCAGTGGGTCCACTGCAGCCACTGAGTCAGAGAGTCCACTCCCCCCACTGAGCCAGAGAGTCCACTCCGCCCACTGGGTCAGAGGGTCCACTCCAGCCACTGGGTCAGAGGGTCCAGTCCGGCCACTGGGTCAGAGAGTCCACTCCGGCCACTGAGCCACAGAGTCCACTCCAGCCACTGAGTCAGAATGTCCAAACCAGCTACTGGGTCATAGAGTCCGCTCCGGCCACTGGGTCAGAGAGTCCACTCCAGCCACTGGGTCAGAGAGTCCACTCCAGCCACTGGGTCAGTGTCCACTCCAGCCAGTGAGTAAGAGAGTCCACTCCAGCCACTGAGTCAGAGAGTCCACTCCAGCCACCGGGTCAGAGAGTCCACTCCAGCCACTGAGTCAGAGTGTCCACTCCATCCAGTGGGTCAGAGTGTCCACTCCAGCCTCTTGGTCAGAGAGTCCACTCCAGCCAGTGGGTCAGAGAGTCCACTCCAGCCACTGGGTGAGAGAGTCCACTCCAGCCACTGAGTCAGAGAGTCCACTCCAGCCACTGGGTGAGAGAGTCCACTCCAGCCACTGGGTCAGAGAGTCCACTCCAGCCACTTAGTGACAGAGTCCTCTACGTCCACCAGGTAAGAGAGTCCACTCCAGCCACTCGGTCAGAGAGTCCACTCCAGCCACTTAGTGACAGAGTCCTCTACGTCCACCAGGTAAGAGAGTCCACTCCAGCCACTCGGTCAGAAAATCCACTCAAGCCACTGGGTCAGAGAGTCCACTCCAGCCACTGGGTCACAGAGTCCACTCCAGCCACTGAGTCAGAGAGTTCACTCCAGCCACTGGGTGAGAGAGTCCACTCCAGCCACTGGGTCAGAGAGTCCACTCCAGCCACTTAGTGACAGAGTCCTCTACGTCCACCAGGTAAGAGAGTCCACTCCAGCCACTCGGTCAGAAAATCCACTCAAGCCACTGGGTCATAGAGTCCACTGCAGCCACTGGGTCACAGAGACAACTCCAGCCACTGACTCAGAGTGTCCACTCCAGCCACTGAGTCAGAGAGTCCACTCCAGCCACTGAGTAAGAGTGTCCACTCCGGCCACTGGGTCAGAGTGTCCACTCCGGCCACTGGGTCACAGAGTCCACTCCAGCCATTGAGTCACAGAGTCCACTCCAGCCACTGGGTCAGAGAGTCCTCTACGTCCACCGGGTAAGAGAGTCCACTCCAGCCACTGAGTCACAGAGTCCTCTACGTCCACCGGGTAAGAGAGTCCACTCCAGCCAAAGGGTCAGAGTGTCCACTCCAGCCACTGAGTTAGAGAGTCCACTCCAGCCACTGGGTCAGAGAGTCCACTCCAGCCACTGAGTTAGAGAGTCCACTCCAGCCACTGGGTCCGAGAGTCCACTCCAGCCACTGGGTCAGAGAGTCCACTCCAGCCACTGAGACAGAGAGTCCACTCCAGCCACTGGGTCCGAGAGTCCACTCCGGCCACTGGGTCAGAGAGTCCACTCCAGCCACTGGGTCCGAGAGTCCACTCCGGCCACTGGGTCAGAGTGTCCACTCCGCCCACTGAGTAACAGAGCCCAATCCAGCCACTGAGCCATAGTGTCCACTCCAGCAACTGGGTCAGAGAGTCCACTCCAGCCACTGGGTCACAGAGTCCACTCCAGCCACTGAGTCACAGAGTCCACTCCAGCCACTGAGTCAGAGAGTCCACTCCAGCCACTCGGTCAGAGATTCCACTCCAGCCACTGAGTTAGAGAGTCCACTCCAGCCACTGAGTCAGAGTGTCCACTCAAGCCACTGGATCAGAGTGTCCACTCCAGCCACTGAGTCAGAATGTCCACTCCAGCCACTGGGTCAGAGAGTCCACTCCGGCCACTGGGTCACAGAGTCCTCTACGGCCACTGGGTCAGAGAGTCCACTCCAGCCACTGGGTCAGAGAGTCCACTCCAGCCACTGACTCAGAGTGTCCACTCCGGCCACTGGGTCACAGAGTCCTCTACGGCCACTGGGTCAGAGAGCACACTCCAGCCACTGGGTCAGAGAGTCCACTCCAGCCACTGGGTCAGAGAGTCCACTCCAGCCACGAGGTCAGAGAGTCCACTCCAGCCACTGAGACAGAGAGTCCACTCCAGCCACTGGGTCACAGAGTCCACTATGGCCAGTGGGTCAGAGAGTCCACTCCAGCCACTGAGTCAGGGTGTCCAGTCCAGCCACTGGGTCAGAGTGTCCACTCCAGCCACTGAGTCTGAGTGTCCAGTCCAGCCACTGGGTCAGAGTGTCCACTCCAGCCACTGAGTCTGAGAGTCCACTCCAGCCACTTAGTCACAGAGTCCTCTACGTCCACCGGGTAAGAGAGTCCACTCCAGCCACTGGGTCAGAGTGTCCACTCCAGCCACTGGGTCAGAGAGTCCACTCCAGCCACTGACTCAGAGTGTCCACTCCAGAAACTGAGACAGAGAGTCCACTCCAGCCACTTAGTCAGAGAGGCCACCCCGGCCACTGAGTCAGAGAGTCCACTCCGGCCACTGGGTCAGAGGGTCCAATCCAACCAGTGGGTCAGACAGTCCACTCCGGCCACTGAGTCAGTGAGTCCACTGCAGCCACTGAGTCAGAGAGTCCACCCCGGCCACTGAGCCAGAGAGTCCACTCCGCCCACTGGGTCAGAGGGTCCACTCCAGCCACTGGGTCAGAGGGTCCAGTCCGGCCACTGGGTCAGAGAGTCCACTCCGGCCACTGAGCCACAGAGTCCACTCCAGCCACTGAGTCAGAATGTCCAAACCAGCTACTGGGTCATAGAGTCCGCTCCGGCCACTGGGTCAGAGAGTCCACTCCAGCCACTGGGTCAGAGAGTCCACTCCAGCCACTGGGTCAGTGTCCACTCCAGCCAGTGAGTAAGAGAGTCCACTCCAGCCACTGAGTCAGAGAGTCCACTCCAGCCACCGGGTCAGAGAGTCCACTCCAGCCACTGAGTCAGAGAGTCCAGTCCAGCCACTGGGTAACAGAGTCCACTCCGGCCACTGGGTCAGAGAGTCCACTCCAGCCAGTGGGTCAGAGAGTCCACTCCAGCCACTGGGTCAGAGAGTCCACTCCAGCCGCTGGGTCAGAGTTTCCACTCCAGCCCCTGAGTCAGAGTGTCCACTCCATCCAGTGGGTCAGAGTGTCCACTCCAGCCTCTTGGTCAGAGAGTCCACTCCTGCCACTGGGTCAGAGAGTCCACTCCGGCCACTGGGTCAGCATGTCCACTCCGCCCACTGGGTCAGAGGGTCCACTCCAGTTAGTGGGTCAGAGAGTCCACTCCAGCCACTGGGTCAGAGAGTCCACTCCGGCCACTGGGTCAGCATGTCCACTCCGCCCACTGGGTCAGAGGGTCCACTCCAGTCAGTGGGTCAGAGAGTCCACTCCAGCCACTGAGTCAGAGAGTCCACTCCAGCCACTGGGTCCGAGAGTCCACTCCGGCCACTGAGTCAGAGAGTCCAGTCCAGCCACTGGGTAACAGAGTCCACTCCAGCCACTGAGTCAGAGAGTCCAGTCCAGCCACTGGGTAACAGAGTCCACTCTGGCCACTGGGTCAGAGAGTCCACTCCATCCACTGGGTCAGAGAGTCCACTCGAGCCACTGGGTCACAGAATCCACTCCAGCCACTCGGTCAGAGGGTCCACTCCAGCCACTGGGTCAGAGGGTCCAGTCCAGCCACTGGGTCAGAGAGTCCACTCCGGCCACTGAGCCACAGAGTCCACTCCAGCCACTGAGTCAGAATGTCCACTCCAGCTACTGGGTCATAGAGTCCGCTCCGGCCACTGGGTCAGAGAGTCCACTCCAGCCACTGGGTCAGAGAGTCCACTCCAGCCACTGAGTCAGAGTGTCCACTCCAGCTACTGGGTCATAGAGTCCGCTCCGGCCACTGGGTCAGAGAGTCCACTCAAGCCACTGAGTCAGTGATTCCACTCCAGCCACTGAGTCAGAGAGTCCAGTTCTGCCACTGGGTAATAGAGTCCACTCCGGCCAAATGGTCAGAGAGTCCATTCCAGCCACTGAGTCAGAGAGTCCACTCCAGCCACTGGATCAGAGTGTCCAGTCCGTCCACTGAGTCAGCAAGTCCACTCCAGCCACTCGGTCAGAGAGACCATTCCAGCCACTGAGTCAGAGAGTGCACTCCAGCCACTGGATCAGAGTGTCCAGTCCGTCCACTGAGTCAGCGAGTCCACTCCAGCCACTGGGTCAGACAGTCCACTCCGGCCACTGGGTCAGAGTGTCCACTCCAGCCACTGAGTCAGAGAGTCCACTCCAGCCACTGGGTCAGAGAGTCCCCTCCGTCCACTGAGTCAGAGAGTCCTCTCCAGCCGCTGAGTCAGAGGGTCCACTCCAGCCACTGAGACAGAGAGACCACTCCAGCCACTGAGTCACAGAGTCCACTCCAGCCACTGGGTCAGAGAGTCCACTCCAGCCACTGAGTCACAGAGTCCACTCCAGCCACTGGGTCAGAGAGTCCACTCCAGCCACTGGGTCAGAGAGTCCACTCCAGCCACTGGGTCAGAGAGTCCACTCCAGCCACTGGGTCAGAGAGTCCACTCCAGCCACTGGGTCAGAGAGTCCACTCCAGCCACTGGGTCAGAGAGTCCACTCCAGCCACTGGGTCAGAGTGTCCACTCCAGTCAGTGGGTCAGAGAGTCCACTCCAGCCACTTAGTCAGAGAGGCCACCCCGGCCACTGAGTCAGAGAGTCCACTCCGGCCACTGGGTCAGAGGGTCCACTCCAACCAGTGGGTCAGACAGTCCACTCCGGCCACTGAGTCAGTGAGTCCACTGCAGCCACTGAGTCAGAGAGTCCATTCCGGCCACTGAGCCAGAGAGTCCACTCCGCCCACTGTGTCAGAGGGTCCACTCCAGCCACTGGGTCAGAGGGTCCAGTCCGGCCACTGGGTCAGAGAGTCCACTCCGGCCACTGAGCCACAGAGTCCACTCCAGCCACTGAGTCAGAATGTCCAAACCAGCTACTGGGTCATAGAGTCCACTCCAGCCACTAGGTCAGAGAGTCCGCTCCGGCCACTGGGTCAGAGAGTCCACTCCAGCAACTGGGTCAGAGAGACCACTCCAGCCACTGGGTCAGTGTCCACTCCAGCCAGTGAGTAAGAGAGTCCACTCCAGCCACTGAGTCAGAGAGTCCACTCCAGCCACCGGGTCAGAGAGTCCACTCCAGCCACTGAGTCAGAGAGTCCAGTCCAGCCACTGGGTAACAGAGTCCACTCCGGCCACTGGGTCAGAGTTTCCACTCCAGCCCCTGAGTCAGAGAGTCCACTCCAGCCACTGAGTCAGAGTGTCCACTCCATCCAGTGGGTCAGAGTGTCCACTCCAGCCTCTTGGTCAGAGAGTCCACTCCAGCCACTGAGTCAGAGAGGCCACCCCGGCCACTGAGTCAGATCGTCCACTCCGGCCACTGGGTCAGAGGGTCCACTCCAGCCAGTGGGTCAGAGTGTCCACTCCGGCCACTGGGTCAGAGTGTCCACTCCAGCCACTGAGTCAGAGAGTCCACTCCAGCCACTGAGTCAGAGAGTCCAGTCCAGCCACTGGGTAACAGAGTCCACTCCAGCCACTGAGTCAGAGTGTCCACTCTGGCCACTGGGTCAGAGAGTCCACTCCATCCACTGGGTCAGAGAGTCCACTCCAGCCACTGGGTCACAGAATCCACTCCAGCCACTCGGTCAGAGGGTCCACTCCAGCCACTGGGTCAGAGGGTCCAGTCCAGCCACTGGGTCAGAGAGTCCACTCCGGCCACTGAGCCACAGAGTCCACTCCAGCCACTGAGTCAGAATGTCCACTCCAGCTACTTGGTCATAGAGTCCGCTCAGGCCACTGGGTCAGAGAGTCCACTCCAGCCACTGGGTCAGAGAGTCCACTCCAGCCACTGAGTCAGAGTGTCCACTCCAGCTACTGGGTCATAGAGTCCGCTCCGGCCACTGGGTCAGAGAGTCCACTCCAGCCACTGAGTCAGAGAGTCCAGTCCAGACACTGGGTAATAGAGTCCACTCCGGCCAAATGGTCAGAGAGTCCATTCCAGCCACTGAGTCAGAGAGTCCACTCCAGCCACTGGATCAGAGTGTCCAGTCCGTCCACTGAGTCAGCAAGTCCACTCCAGCCACTCGGTCAGAGAGTCCATTCCAGCCACTGAGTCAGAGAGTCCACTCCAGCCACTGGATCAGAGTGTCCAGTCCGTCCACTGAGTCAGCGAGTCCACTCCAGCCACTGGGTCAGACAGTCCACTCCGGCCACTGGGTCAGAGTGTCCACTCCAGCCACTGAGTCAGAGAGTCCACTCCAGCCAGTGGGTCAGAGAGGCCACCCCGGCCACTGAGTCAGATAGTCCACTCCAGCCACTGAGTCAGTGAGTCCACTCCAGCCACTGAGTAACAGAGTCCACTCCAGCCACTGGGTCAGTGAGTCCACTCCATCCACTGAGTGAGTGAGTCCACTCCAGCCACTGAGTCAGAGAGTCCACCCCGGCCACTGAGCAAGAGGGTCCACTCCAGCCACTGGGTCAGAGGGTCCAGTCCGGCCAATGGGTCAGAGAGTCCACTCCGGCCACTGACCAACAGAGTCCACTCCAGCTACTGGGTCATAGAGTCCACTCCAGCCACTCGGTCAGAGAGTCCATTCCAGCCACTGAGTCAGAGAGTCCACTCCAGCCACTGGATCAGAGTGTCCACTCCAGCCACTCGGTCAGAGAGTCCAGTCCGTCCACTGAGTCAGAGAGTCCACTCCATCCACTGAGTCAGAGAGTCCACTCCAGCCGCTGAGTCAGAGTGTCCACTCCAGCCACTGGGTCAGAGTGTCCACTCCGGCCACTGAGTCACAGAGTCCACTCCAGCCACTGGGTCAGAGAGTCCACTCCAGCCACTGACTCACAGAGTCCACTTCAGCCACTGGGTTACATTGTCCACTCCAGTCAGTGGGTCAGAGAGTCCACTCCAGCCACTTAGTCAGAGAGGCCACACCGGCCACTGAGTCAGAGAGTCCACTCCGGCCACTGGGTCAGAGGGTCCACTCCAGCCAGTGGGTCAGACAGTCCACTCCGGCCACTGAGTCAGTGAGTCCACTCCAGCCACTGAGTCAGAGAGTCCACCCCGGCCACTGAGCCAGAGAGTCCACTCCGCCCACTGGGTCAGAGGGTCCACTCCAGCCACTTGGTCAGAGGGTCCAGTCCGGCCACTGGGTCAGAGAGTCCACTCCGGCCACTGAGCCACAGAGTCCACTCCAGCCACTGAGTCAGAATGTCCAAACCAGCTACTGGGTCATAGAGTCCGCTCCAGCCACTGGGTCAGTGTCCAGTCCAGCCAGTGAGTAAGAGAGTCCACTCCAGCCACCGGGTCAGAGAGTCCACTCCAGCCACTGAGTCAGAGAGTCCAGTCCAGCCACTGGGTAACAGAGTCCACTCCGACCACTTGGTCCGAGGGTCCACTCCAGCCAGTGGGTCAGACAGTCCACTCCGGCCAATGGGTCAGAGTGTCCACTCCAGCCACTGAGTCAGAGAGTCCACTCCAGCCAGTGGGTCAGAGAGTCCACTCCAGCCACTGAGCCAGAGTGTCCACTCCAGCAACTGGGTCAGAGTGTCCACTCCAGCCACTGAGTCAGAGAGTCCACTCCAGCCACTGGGTCAGAGAGTCCACTCCAGCCACTGAGTCAGAGAGTCCACTCCAGCCACTGAGTCAGAGTGTCCACACCAGCCACTGGGTCAGAGAGTCCACTCCGGCCACTGAGTCAGAGTGTCCACTCCAGCAACTGAGTCAGAGAGTCCACTCCGGCCACTGAGTCAGCGAGTCCACTCCAGCCACTGGGTCAGAGAGTCCACTCCGGCCACTGAGTCAGAGGGTCCACTCCTGCCACTGGGTCAGTGTGTCCACTCCAGCCAGTGGGTCAGAGTGTCCACTCCAGCCTCATGGTCAGAGAGTCCAGTCCAGCCACTGGGTCAGAGAGTCCACTCCGGCCACTGGGTCAGCGTGTCCACTCCGCCCACTGGGTCAGAGGGTCCACTCCTGCCAGTGGGTCAGAGTGTCCACTCCAGCCACTGAGTCAGAGAGTCCACTCAAGCCACTGAGTCAGAGGGTCCACTCCAGCCAGTGGGTCAATGTGTCCACTCCGGCCACTGGGTCAGAGTGTCCACTCCAGCCACTGAGTCAGAGTGTCCACTCCAGCCACTGAGTCAGAGAGTCCACTCCAGCCACTGAGTCAGAGAGTCCACTCCAGCCACTCGGTCAGAGAGTCCACTCCAGCCACTGGATCAGAGTGTCCAGTCCGTCCACTGAGTCAGAGAGTCCACTCCAGCCACTCGGTCAGAGAGTCCACTCCAGCCACTGGGTCAGAGAGTCCACTCCAGCCACTGAGTCAGAGAGTCCACTCCAGCCAGTGGGTCAGACAGTCCACTCCGGCCACTGGGTCAGAGTGTCCACTCCAGCCACTGAGTCAGAGAGTCCACTCAAGCCACTGAGTCAGAGAGTCCACTTCAGCCACTGAGTCAGAGAGTCCACTCCAGCCACTGAGTCAGAGAGTCCACCCCGGCCACTGAGCCAGAGAGTCCACTCCAGCCACTGGGTCAGAGGGTCCACTCCAGCGACTGGGTCAGAGGGTCCACTCCAGCGACTGGGTCAGAGGGTCCAGTCCGGCCACTGGGTCAGAGAGTCCACTCCGGCCACTGACCCACAGAGTCCACTCCAGCTACTGGGTCATAGAGTCCGCTCCGGCCACTGGGTCAGAGAGTCCACTCCAGCCACTGGGTCAGAGAGTCCACTCCGGCCACTGAGCCACAGAGTCCACTCCAGCCACTGAGTCAGAATGTCCACTCCAGCTACTGGGTCATAGAGTCCGCTCCGGCCACTGGGTCAGAGAGTCCACTCCAGCCAGTTGGTCAGAGAGTCCACTCCAGCCAGTGGGTCAGAGAGTCCACTCGAGCCACTGGGTCACAGAGTCCACTCCGCCCACTGAGTCAGAGAGTCCACTCCAGCCACTGAGTCAGAGAGTCCACTCCAGCCACTGGGTCAGAGAGTCCATTCCAGCCACTGGGTCAGAGTGTCCACTCCGGCCACTGAGTCACAGAGTCCCCTCCAGCCAGTGCGTCAGAGAGTCCACTCCAGCCACTCGGTCAGAGAGTCCAATCCAGCCACTGACTCACAGAGTCCACTCCAGCCACTGGGTCACAGTGTCCACTCCAGTCAGTGGGTCAGAGAGTCCACTCCAGCCACTGGGTCACAGTGTCCACTCCAGTCAGTGGGTCAGAGAGTCCACTCCAGCCACTTAGTCAGAGAGGCCACACCGGCCACTGAGTCAGAGAGTCCTCTCCGGCCACTGGGTCAGAGGGTCCACTCCAGCCAGTGGGTCAGACAGTCCACTCCGGCCACTGAGTCATTGAGTCCACTCCAGCAACTGAGTCAGAGAGTCCACCCCGGCCACTGAGCCAGAGAGTCCACTCCGCCCACTGGGTCAGAGGGTCCACTCCAGCCACTGGGTCAGAGAGTCCACTCCGGACACTGAGCCACAGTGTCCACTCCAGCCACTGAGTCAGAATGTCCAAACCAGCTACTGGGTCATAGAGTCCTCTCCGGCCACTGGGTCAGAGAGTCCACTCCAGCCACTGGGTCAGAGTCCACTCCAGCCACTGGGTCAGTGTCCACTGCAGCCAGTGAGTAAGAGAGTCAACGCCAGCCGCTGAGTCAGAGAGTCCACTCCAGCCACCGGGTCAGAGAGTCCACTCCAGCCACTGGGTCAGAGAGTCCACTCCAGCCACTGAGTCACAGAGTCCACTCCAGCCACTCGGTCAGAGAGTCCACTCCAGCCACTGACTCACAGAGTCCACTCCGGCCACTGGGTCAGAGGGTCCACTCCAGCCAGTGGGTCAGACAGTCCACTCCGGCCACTGGGTCAGAGTGTCCACTCCAGCCACTGAGTCCGAGAGTCCACTCAAGCCACTGGGTCAGAGAGCCCACTCCAGCCACTGAGTCAGTGAGTCCACTCCGGCCACTGGGTAACAGAGTCCACTCCAGCCACTGAGTCAGAGAGTCCACCCCGGCCACTGAGCCAGAGAGTCCACTCCGGCCACTGGGTCAGAGAGTCCACTCCAGCCACTGGGTCAGAGAGTCCACTCCAGCCTCTGAGTCAGAGAGACGACTCCAGCCACTGACTCAGAGTGTCCACTCCAGCCACTGAGTCAGATTGTCCACTCCAGCCACTGAGTCAGAGTGTCCACTCCAGCCACTGAGTCAGAGAGTCCACTCCAGCCACTGAGTCAGAGTGTCCACTCCGGCCACTGGGTCAGAGAGTCCACTCCAGCCACTGGGTCAGAGAGTCCACTCCAGCCTCTGAGTCAGAGAGACGACTCCAGCCACTGACTCAGAGTGTCCACTCCGGCCACAGAGTCAGAGAGTCCACAGCAGCAACTGGGTCAGAGAGTCCACTCCGGCCACTGGGTCAGAGTGTCCACTCCAGCCACTGAGTCAGAGAGTCCACTCCAGCCACTGAGACAGAGAGTCCACTCCAGCCACTGGGTCAGAGAGTCCACTCCAGCCTCTGAGTCAGTGCGTCCAATCCAGCCACTGAGACAGAGTGTCCACTCCAGCCACTGAGTCAGAGAGTCCACTCCAGCCACTGGGTCAGAGAGTCCACTCCAGCCACTGAGACAGAGAGTCCACTCCAGCCACTGGGTCAGAGAGTCCTCTCGAGCCACTGGGTCAGAGAGTCCACTCCAGCCACTGAGACAGAGAGTCCACTCCAGCCACTGGGTCAGAGAGTCCACTCCAGCCACTGAGACAGAGTGTCCACTCCAGCCACTGGGTCAGAGAGTCCACTCCAGCCACTGGGTCAGAGAGTCCACTCCAGCCACTGAGACAGAGAGTCCACTCCAGCCACTGAGACAGAGTGTCCACTCAGGCCACTGAGTCACAGAGCCCAAACCAGCCACTGAGCCAGAGTGTCCTCTCCAGCCACTGAGTAAGAGAGTCCACTCCAGCCACTGGGTCAGAGTGACCGCTGCAGCCACTGAGTATGAGAGTCCACTCCAGCAACTGGGTCAGAGTGTCCACTCCAGCCACTCAGTCAGAGTGTCCACTCCAGCAACTGTGTCAGGTTGTCCACTCCAGCCACTGAGTCAGAGTGTTCACTTCAGCCATTGGGTCAGAGAGTCCAATCCAGCCAAAGGGTCAGAGTGTCCACTCCAGCCACTGAGTCAGAGTGGCCAATCCGGCCGCCGAGTCAGAGTGTTCACTCCAGCCACTGGGTCAGAGAGTCCAGTACAGCCACTGAGTCACAGAGTCCTCTACGTCCACCGGGTTAGAGAGTCCACTCCAGCCACTGAGTCACAGAGTACACTCCGGCCACTGGGTCAGAGAGTCCACAACAACTACTGAGAGAGAAAGTCCACTCCAGCCACTGAGTCAGAGTGTCCACTCCAGCCACTGGGTCACAGAGTCCTCTACGGCCACTGAGACAGAGATTCCACTCCAGCCACTGGGTCAGAGAGTCCACTCCAGCCACTGAGTCAGAGAGTCCACTCCAGCCACTGGGTCAGAGTGACCGCTGCAGCCACTGAGTCACAGTGTCCACTCCAGCTACTGAGTCAGAGAGTCCACTAAAGCCACTGGGTCAGAGAGTCCACTCCAGCAACTGGGTCAGAGAGTCCACTCCAGCCACTGAGCCAGAGTGTCCACTCCAGCCACTGAGCCAGAGTGTCCACTCCAGCCACTGGGTCAGAGTGACCGCTGCAGCCACTGAGTCTGAGTGTCCACTCCAGCAACTGGGTCAGAGTGTCCACTCCAGCCACTGAGCCAGAGTGTCCACTCCAGCAACTGGGTCAGAGTGTCCACTCCAGCCACTGAGTCAGAGTGTCCACTCCAGCCAATGGGTCAGAGAGTCCACTCCAGCCACTGGGTCACAGAGTCCACTCCAGCCATTGAGTCAGAGAGTCCACTCCAGCCACTGAGACAGAGAGTCCACTCCAGCCACGAGGTCAGAGAGTCCACTCCAGCAACTGGGTCACAGAGTCCACTATGGCCAGTGGGTCAGAGAGTCCACTCCAGCCACTGAGTCAGGGTGTCCAGTCCAGCCACTGGGTCAGAGTGTCCACTCCAGCCACTGAGTCTGAGTGTCCAGTCCAGCCACTGGGTCAGAGTGTCCACTCCAGCCACTGAGTCTGAGAGTCCACACCAGACACTTATTCACAGAGTCCTCTACGTCCACCGGGTAAGAGAGTCCACTCCAGCCACTGAGCCACAGAGTCCACTCCAGCCACTGAGTCAGAGTGTCCACTCCAGCCACTGGGTCAGAGAGTCCACTCCAGCCACTGAGTCAGAGTGTCCACTCCAGAAACTGAGACAGAGAGTCCACTCCGGCCGCTGAATCATAGTGTCCACTCCAGCCACTGGGTCAGAGAGTCCACTCCAGCCACTGATTCAGAGTGTCCACTCCAGAAACTGAGACAGAGAGTCCACTCCAGCCACTGGGTCAGAGAGTCTACTCCAGCCTCTGAGTCAGAGTGTCCACTCCAGCCACTGACTCAGAGTGTCCACTCCGGCCACTGGGTCAGAGAGTGCACTCCAGCCACTGGGTCAGAGTGTCCATTCCAGCCACTGAGTCATTGAGTCCTCTACGGCCACTGGGTCAGAGAGTCCACTCCAGCAACTGGTCAGAGAGTCCACTACAGCCACTGAGTCACAGAGTCCTCTACGTCCACCGGGTAAGAGAGTCCAATCCAGCCACTGGGTCACAGAGTCCACTCCAGCCACTGAGTCAGAGTGTCCACTCCAGTCACTGGGTCAGAGAGTCCACTCCAGCCACTGGGTCACAGAGTCCACTCCAGCCACTGAGTCAGAGAGTCCACTCCAGCCACTGGGTGAGAGAGTCCACTCCAGCCACTGGGTCAGAGAGTCCACTCCAGCCACTTAGTGACAGAGTCCTCTACGTCCACCGGGTAAGAGAGTCCACTCCAGCCACTGGGTCAGAGTGTCCACTCCAGCCACTGGGTCAGAGAGTCCACTCCAGACACTGAGTCAGAGTGTCCACTCCAGAAACTGAGACAGAGAGTCCACTCCAGCCACTAGGTCAGAGAGTCCACTCCAGCCTCTGAGTCAGAGTGTCCACTCCAGCCACTGACTCAGAGTGTCCACTCCGGCCACTGGGCCAGAGAGTGCACTCCAGCCACTGGGTCAGAGTGTCCACTCCAGCCACTGAGTCATTGAGTCCTCTACGGCCACTGGGTCAGAGAGTCCACTCCAGCCACTGAGTCAGAGAGTCCACTCCAGCCACTGGGTCAGAGAGTCCACTCCAGCCACTTAGTGACAGAGTCCTCTACGTCCACCAGGTAAGAGAGTCCACTCCAGCCACTCGGTCAGAAAATCCACTCAAGCCACTGGGTCAGAGAGTCCACTCCAGCCACTGGGTCACAGAGTCCACTCCAGCCACTGAGTCAGAGAGTCCACTCCAGCCACTGGGTGAGAGAGTCCACTCCAGCCACTGGGTCAGAGAGTCCACTCCAGCCACTTAGTGACAGAGTCCTCTACGTCCACCAGGTAAGAGAGTCCACTCCAGCCACTCGGTCAGAAAATCCACTCAAGCCACTGGGTCATAGAGTCCACTGCAGCCACTGGGTCACAGAGACAACTCCAGCCACTGAGTCAGAGAGTCCACTCCAGCCTCTGAGTCAGAGAATCCACTCCAGCCTCTGAGTCAGAGTGTCCACTCCGGCCACTGGGTCAGAGAGTCCACTCCAGCCACTGGGTCAGAGAGTCCACTCCAGCCTCTGAGTCAGAGAGACGACTCCAGCCACTGACTCAGAGTGTCCACTCCAGCCACTGAGTCAGAGAGTCCACTCCAGCCACTGAGTCAGAGTGTCCACTCCGGCCACTGGGTCAGAGTGTCCACTCCGGCCACTGGGTCACAGAGTCCACTCCAGCCATTGAGTCACAGAGTCCACTCCAGCCATTGGGTCACAGAGTCCACTCCAGCCACTGGGTCAGAGAGTCCACTCCGGCCACTGGGTCAGAGAGTCCACTCCAGCCACTGGGTGAGATAGTCCATTCCGGCCACTGGGTCAGAGAGTCCACTCCAGCCACTGAGTCACAGAGTACACTCCGGCCACTGGGTCAGAGTGTCCACAACAACTACTGAGAGAGAAAGTCCACTCAAGCCACTGAGTCAGAGTGTCCACTCCAGCCACTGACTCAGAGCGTCCACTCCGGCCACTGGGTCAGAGAGTCCACTCCAGCCAATGGGTCAGAGAGTCCACTCCAGCCTCTGAGTCAGAGAGACGACTCCAGCCACTGACTCAGAGTGTCCACTCCGGCCACAGAGTCAGAGAGACCACAGCAGCAACTGGGTCAGAGAGTCCACTCCGGCCACTGGGTCAGAGTGTCCACTCCAGCCACTGAGACAGAGAGTCCACTCCAGCCACTGGGTCAGAGAGTCCTCTCGAGCCACTGCGTCAGAGAGTCCACTCCAGCCACTGAGACAGAGAGTCCACTCCAGCCACTGGGTCAGAGAGTCCACTCCAGCCTCTGAGTCAGTGCGTCCAATCCAGCCACTGAGACAGAGTGTCCACTCCAGCCACTGAGTCAGAGAGTCCACTCCAGCCACTGGGTCAGAGAGTCCACTCCAGCCACTGAGACAGAGAGTCCACTCCAGCCACTGGGTCAGAGAGTCCTCTCGAGCCACTGGGTCAGAGAGTCCACTCCAGCCACTGAGACAGAGAGTCCACTCCAGCCACTGGGTCAGAGAGTCCACTCCAGCCACTGAGACAGAGTGTCCACTCCAGCCACTGGGTCAGAGAGTCCACTCCAGCCTCTGAGTCAGTGCGTCCAATCCAGCCACTGAGACAGAGTGTCCACTCCAGCCACTGAGTCAGAGAGTCCACTCCAGCCACTGGGTCAGAGAGTCCACTCCAGCCACTGAGACAGAGAGTCCACTCCAGCCACTGGGTCAGAGAGTCCTCTCGAGCCACTGGGTCAGAGAGTCCACTCCAGCCACTGAGACAGAGAGTCCACTCCAGCCACTGGGTCAGAGAGTCCACTCCAGCCACTGAGACAGAGTGTCCACTCCAGCCACTGGGTCAGAGAGTCCACTCCAGCCACTGGGTCAGAGAGTCCACTCCAGCCACTGAGACAGAGAGTCCACTCCAGCCACTGAGACAGAGTGTCCACTCAGGCCACTGAGTCACAGAGCCCAAACCAGCCACTGAGCCAGAGTGTCCTCTCCAGCCACTGAGTAAGAGAGTCCACTCCAGCCACTGGGTCAGAGTGACCGCTGCAGCCACTGAGTATGAGAGTCCACTCCAGCAACTGGGTCAGAGTGTCCACTCCAGCCACTCAGTCAGAGTGTCCACTCCAGCAACTGTGTCAGGTTGTCCACTCCAGCCACTGAGTCAGAGTGTTCACTTCAGCCATTGGGTCAGAGAGTCCAATCCAGCCAAAGGGTCAGAGTGTCCACTCCAGCCACTGAGTCAGAGTGGCCAATCCGGCCGCCGAGTCAGAGTGTTCACTCCAGCCACTGGGTCAGAGAGTCCAGTACAGCCACTGAGTCACAGAGTCCTCTACGTCCACCGGGTTAGAGAGTCCACTCCAGCCACTGAGTCACAGAGTACACTACGGCCACTGGGTCAGAGAGTCCACAACAACTACTGAGAGAGAAAGTCCACTCCAGCCACTGAGTCAGAGTGTCCACTCCAGCCACTGGGTCACAGAGTCCTCTACGGCCACTGAGACAGAGAGTCCACTCCAGCCACTGGGTCAGAGAGTCCACTCCAGCCACTGAGTCAGAGAGTCCACTCCAGCCACTGAGTCTGAGAGTCCACTCCAGCAACTGGGTCAGAGAGTCCACTCCAGCCACTGAGCCAGAGTGTCCACTCCAGCCACTGGGTCAGAGTGACCGCTGCAGCCACTGAGTCTGAGTGTCCACTCCAGCAACTGGGTCAGAGTGTCCACTCCAGCCACTGAGCCAGAGTGTCCACTCCAGCAACTGGGTCAGAGTGTCCACTCCAGCCACTGAGTCAGAGTGTCCACTCCAGCCAATGGGTCAGAGAGTCCACTCCAGCCACTGGGTCACAGAGTCCACTCCAGCCATTGAGTCAGAGAGTCCACTCCAGCCACTGAGTCAGAGAGTCCACTCCAGCCACGAGGTCAGAGAGTCCACTCCAGCCACTGAGACAGAGAGTCCACTCCAGCCACTGGGTCACAGAGTCCACTATGGCCAGTGGGTCAGAGAGTCCACTCCAGCCACTGAGTCAGGGTGTCCAGTCCAGCCACTGGGTCAGAGTGTCCACTCCAGCCACTGAGTCTGAGTGTCCAGTCCAGCCACTGGGTCAGAGTGTCCACTCCAGCCACTGAGTCTGAGAGTCCACACCAGCCACTTAGTCACAGAGTCCTCTACGTCCACCGGGTAAGAGAGTCCACTCCAGCCACTGAGTCAGAGAGTCCAATCCAGCCACTGGGTCACAGAGTCCACTCCAGCCACTGAGTCAGAGAGTCCACTCCAGCCACTGGGTGAGAGAGTCCACTCCAGCCACTGGGTCAGAGTGTCCACTCCAGCCACTGGGTCAGAGAGTCCACTCCAGTCACTGGGTCAGAGAGTCCACTCCAGCCACTGGGTCAGAGAGTCCACTCCAGCCACTGGGTCAGAGAGTCCACTCCAGAAACTGAGACAGAGAGTCCACTCCAGACACAGAGTCAGAGTGTCCACTCCAGAAACTGAGACAGAGAGTCCACTCCAGAAACTGAGACAGAGAGTCCACTCCAGCCTCTGAGTCAGAGTGTCCACTCCAGCCACTGACTCAGAGTGTCCACTCCGGCCACTGGGTCAGAGAGTGCACTCCAGCCACTGGGTCAGAGTGTCCACTCCAGCCACTGAGTCATTGAGTCCTCTACGGCCACTGAGTCAGAGAGTCCACTCCAGCCCCTGAGTCAGAGAGTCCACTCCAGCCACTGAGTCAGAGTGTCCACTCCATCCAGTGGGTCAGAGTGTCCACTCCAGCCTCTTGGTCAGAGAGTCCACTCCAGCCAGTGGGTCAGAGAGTCCACTCCGCCCACTGGGTCAGAGAGTCCACTCCAGCAACTGGTCAGAGAGTCCACTACAGCCACTGAGTCACAGAGTCCTCTACGTCCACCGGGTAAGAGAGTCCAATCCAGCCACTGGGTCACAGAGTCCACTCCAGCCACTGAGTCAGAGTGTCCACTCCAGTCACTGGGTCAGAGAGTCCACTCCAGCCACTGGGTCACAGAGTCCACTCCAGCCACTGAGTCAGAGAGTCCACTCCAGCCACTGGGTGAGAGAGTCCACTCCAGCCACTGGGTCAGAGAGTCCACTCCAGCCACTTAGTGACAGAGTCCTCTACGTCCACCAGGTAAGAGAGTCCACTCCAGCCACTCGGTCAGAAAATCCACTCAAGCCACTGGGTCATAGAATCCACTGCAGCCACTGGGTCACAGAGACAACTCCAGCCACTGAGTCAGAGAGTCCACTCCAGCCTCTGAGTCAGAGAATCCACTCCAGCCTCTGAGTCAGAGTGTCCACTCCGGCCACTGGGTCAGAGAGTCCACTCCAGCCACTGGGTCAGAGAGTCCACTCCAGCCACTGGGTCAGAGAGTCCACTCCAGCCTCTGAGTCAGAGAATCCACTCCAGCCTCTGAGTCAGAGTGTCCACTCCGGCCACTGGGTCAGAGAGTCCACTCCAGCCACTGGGTCAGAGAGTCCACTCCAGCCTCTGAGTCAGAGAGACGACTCCAGCCACTGACTCAGAGTGTCCACTCCAGCCACTGAGTCAGAGAGTCCACTCCAGCCACTGAGTCAGAGTGTCCACTCCGGCCACTGGGTGAGAGTGTCCACTCCGGCCACTGGGTCACAGAGTCCACTCCAGCCATTGAGTCACAGAGTCCACTCCAGCCACTGGGTCAGAGAGTCCACTCCAGCCACTGAGTCACAGAGTCCTCTACGTCCACCGGGTAAGAGAGTCCACTCCAGCCAAAGGGTCAGAGTGTCCACTCCAGCCACTGAGTTAGAGAGTCCACTCCAGCCACTGACTCAGAGTGTCCACACCAGCCACTGAGTCAGAGAGTCCACACCAGCCACTGAGTCAGAGTGGCCAATCCGGCCGCTGAGTCAGAGTGTCCACTCCAGCCACTGGGTCAGAGAGTCCACTCCAGCCACTGGGTCAGAGAGTCCACTCCAGCCACTGAGACAGAGAGTCCACTCCAGCCACTGGGTCCGAGAGTCCACTCCAGCCACTGGGTCACAGAGTCCACTCCAGCCACTGAGTCACAGAGTCCACTCCAGCCACTGAGTCAGAGAGTCCACTCCAGCCACTCGGTCAGAGATTCCACTCCAGCCACTGAGTCACAGAGTCCACTCCAGCCACTGAGTCAGAGAGTCCACTCCAGCCACTCGGTCAGAGATTCCACTCCAGCCACTGAGTCAGAATGTCCACTCCAGCCACTGGGTCAGAGAGTCCACTCCGGCCACTGGGTCACAGAGTCCTCTACGGCCACTGGGTCAGAGAGTCCACTCCAGCCACTGGGTCAGAGAGTCCACTCCAGCCACTGACTCAGAGTGTCCACTCCGGCCACTGGGTCACAGAGTCCTCTACGGCCACTGGGTCAGAGAGTACACTCCAGCCACTGGGTCAGAGAGTCCACTCCAGCCACTGGGTCAGAGAGCCCACTCCAGCCACGAGGTCAGAGAGTCCACTCCAGCCACTGAGACAGAGAGTCCACTCCAGCCACTGGGTCACAGAGTCCACTATGGCCAGTGGGTCAGAGAGTCCACTCCAGCCACTGAGTCAGAGAGGCCACCCCGGCCACTGAGTCAGATCGTCCACTCCGGCCACTGGGTCAGAGGGTCCACTCCAGCCAGTGGGTCAGAGTGTCCACTCCAGCCACTGAGTCTGAGAGTCCACTCCAGCCACTTAGTCACAGAGTCCTCTACGTCCACCGGGTAAGAGAGTCCACTCCAGCCACTGGGTCAGAGTGTCCACTCCAGCCACTGGGTCACAGAGTCCACTCCAGCCACTGAGTCAGGGTGTCCACTCCAGCCACTGAGTCAGAATGTGCACTCCAGCCACTGGGTCAGAGAGTCCACTCCAACCACTGGGTCAGAGAGTCCACTCCAGCCACTGGGTCAGAGAGTCCACTCCAGAAACTGAGACAGAGAGTCCACTCCAACCACTGGGTTAGAGGGTCCAGTCCGGCCACTGGGTCAGAGAGTCCACTCCGGCCACTGAGCCACAGAGTCCACTCCAGCCACTGAGTCAGAATGTCCAAACCAGCTACTGGGTCATAGAGTCCGCTCCGGCCACTGGGTCAGAGAGTCCACTCCAGCCACTGGGTCAGAGAGTCCACTCCAGCCACTGGGTCAGTGTCCACTCCAGCCAGTGAGTAAGAGAGTCCACTCCAGCCACTGAGTCAGAGAGTCCACTCCAGCCACCGGGTCAGAGAGTCCACTCCAGCCACTGAGTCAGAGAGTCCAGTCCAGCCACTGAGTCAGAGTGTCCACTCCATCCAGTGGGTCAGAGTGTCCACTCCAGCCTCTTGGTCAGAGAGTCCACTCCTGCCACTGGGTCAGAGAGTCCACTCCGGCCACTGGGTCAGCGTATCCACTCCGCCCACTGGGTCAGAGGGTCCACTCCAGTCAGTGGGTCAGAGAGTCCACTCCAGCCACTGAGTCAGAGAGGCCACCCCGGCCACTGAGTCAGATCGTCCACTCCGGCCACTGGGTCAGAGGGTCCACTCCAGCCACTGAGTCAGAGAGGCCACCCCAGCCACTGAGTCAGATCGTCCACTCCGGCCACTGGGTCAGAGGGTCCACTCCAGCCAGTGGGTCAGAGTGTCCACTCCGGCCACTGGGTCAGAGTGTCCACTCCAGCCACTGAGTCAGAGAGTCCACTCCAGCCACTGAGTCAGAGAGTCCAGTCCAGCCACTGGGTAACAGAGTCCACTCCAGCCACTGAGTCAGAGTGTCCACTCTGGCCACTGGGTCAGAGAGTCCACTCCATCCACTGGGTCAGAGAGTCCACTCCAGCCACTGGGTCACAGAATCCACTCCAGCCACTCGGTCAGAGGGTCCACTCCAGCCACTGGGTCAGAGGGTCCAGTCCAGCCACTGGGTCAGAGAGTCCACTCCGGCCACTGAGCCACAGAGTCCACTCCAGCCACTGAGTCAGAATGTCCACTCCAGCTACTGGGTCATAGAGTCCGCTCCGGCCACTGGGTCAGAGAGTCCACTCCAGCCACTGGGTCAGAGAGTCCACTCCAGCCACTGAGTCAGAGTGTCCACTCCAGCTACTGGGTCATAGAGTCCGCTCCGGCCACTGGGTCAGAGAGTCCACTCAAGCCACTGAGTCAGTGATTCCACTCCAGCCACTGAGTCAGAGAGTCCAGTTCTGCCACTGGGTAATAGAGTCCACTCCGGCCAAATGGTCAGAGAGTCCATTCCAGCCACTGAGTCAGAGAGTCCACTCCAGCCACTGGATCAGAGTGTCCAGTCCGTCCACTGAGTCAGCGAGTCCACTCCAGCCACTGGGTCAGACAGTCCACTCCGGCCACTGGGTCAGAGTGTCCACTCCAGCCACTGAGTCAGAGAGTCCACTCAAGCATCTGGATCAGAGTGTCCCCTCCAGCCACTGAGTCAGAGAGTCCACTCCAGCCAGTGGGTCAGAGAGTCCACTCGAGGCACTGGATCAGAGTGTCCAGTCCGTCCACTGAGTCAGAGAGTCCTCTCCAGCCGCTGAGTCAGAGGGTCCACTCCAGCCACTGAGTCACAGAGTCCACTCCAGCCACTGGGTCAGAGAGTCCACTCCAGCCACTGGGTCAGAGTGTCCACTCCAGTCAGTGGGTCAGATAGTCCACTCCAGCCACTTAGTCAGAGAGGCCACCCCGGCCACTGGGTCAGAGGGTCCACTCCAACCAGTGGGTCAGACAGTCCACTCCGGCCACTGAGTCAGTGAGTCCACTGCAGCCACTGAGTCAGAGAGTCCATTCCGGCCACTGAGCCAGAGAGTCCACTCCGCCCACTGGGTCAGAGGGTCCACTCCAGCCACTGGGTCAGAGGGTCCAGTCCGGCCACTGGGTCAGAGAGTCCACTCCGGCCACTGAGCCACAGAGTCCACTCCAGCCACTGAGTCAGAATGTCCAAACCAGCTACTGGGTCATAGAGTCCGCTCCGGCCACTGGGTCAGAGAGTCCACTCCAGCCACTGGGTCAGAGAGTCCACTCCAGCCACTGGGTCAGTGTCCACTCCAGCCAGTGAGTAAGAGAGTCACACTCCAGCCACTGAGTCAGAGAGTCCACTCCAGCCACCGGGTCAGAGAGTCCACTCCAGCCACTGAGTCAGAGAGTCCAGTCCAGCCACTGGGTAACAGAGTCCACTCCGGCCACTGGGTCAGAGTTTCCACTCCAGCCCCTGAGTCAGAGAGTCCACTCCAGCCACTGAGTCAGAGTGTCCACTCCATCCAGTGGGTCAGAGTGTCCACTCCAGCCTCTTGGTCA